>NW_028270166.1:19609137-19764137 GCF_037043375.1 Chiloscyllium plagiosum
AGGTTAGGAATAGGAAAGGTGAGGTCACCCTGTTAGGAGTCTTTTACAGGCCTCCTAATAGTCCTAGAATCATTGAAGAAAGGATAGGGAAGGTGATTCAGGAGATGAGTGACAGTAATAGGGTGGTTGTTATGGGGGACTTTAACTTTCCTGATATTGATTGGGAAAGCTATAGCTCAAGTTCGTTAGATGGGTCAGTGTTTGTTCAATGTGTGCAGGAGAGTTTCCTGACACAATATGTAGACAGGCCAACAAGAGGAGGTGAGGCCATACTGGATTTGGTTCTGGGTAACGAACCAGGCCAGGTGTTAGAATTAGAGGTAGGTGAGCACTTTGGGGATAGTGACCATAATTCGGTGATTTTTACTCTCGTGATGGAGAGGGATAAGTGTGTACTACAGGGCAAGAGTTATAGCTGGGGTCAGGGAAATTATGATGCGGTGAGGCATGACTTAGGATGTGTGGCTTGGAAAAGTAGACTCCAAGGCAAGAGTGTAAATGATATGTGGAGCTTGTTCAAGGAGCAACTATTGAGTGTCCTTGATAATTATGTACCTGTCAGGCAGGGAGGAAAGGGTCGTGCGAGGGAGCCGTGGTTTAATAAGGAATTGGAATCCCTTGTTAAATGGAAGAGGGCGGCCTATCTCAAGATGAGACGTGAAGGTTCAATTGGGGCGATTGAGAGTTATAGGGTAGCCAGGAAGGACCTGAAGAGAGAGCTAAGAGCAGCAAGGAGGGGACATGAAAGGTCCTTAGTCGGTAGGATTAGGGAAAACCCTAAGGCTTTCTATAGGTATGTTAGGAATAAAAGAATGACTAGGGTAGGAATAGGTCCAGTCAAGGATAGTAGTGGGAAGTTGCGTGTGGAGGCGGAAGAGATTGGGGAGACACTGAATGAATACTTTTCTTCAGTATTTACTCAGGAACAGGGCATTGTCGTCGATGTGAATACTGAGTCACAAATAAGTAGAATGGATGGCTTTGAGGTATGTAGAGAAGAGGTGTTGGAAATCCTGGAAAAGGTGAAAATAGATAAGTCCCCTGGGCCTGATGGCATTTATCCTAGGATTCTCTGGGAAGCAAGGGAGGAGATTGCAGAGCCATTGGCCTTGATTTTTATGTCCTCTTTGTCTACAGGAGTAGTGCCAGAAGACTGGAGGATAGCAAATGTGGTTCCCTTGTTCAAAAAGGGGAGTAGGGATAACCCTAGTAACTATAGGCCGGTGAGTCTCACTTCTGTTGTGGGCAAAGTCTTAGAGAGAATTGTAAGGGATAGGATTTATGCACATCTGGATAGGAATAATGTGATCAAGGATAGTCAGCATGGTTTTGTGAAGGGCAGGTCGTGCCTCACAAACCTTATTGAATTCTTTGAAAAGGTGACGAAGGAGGTTGATGAGGGGAAAGCGGTAGATGTGGTATATATGGATTTTAGTAAGGCGTTTGATAAGGTTCCCCATGGTAGGCTACTTCACAAAATACGGAGGTATGGCATTGAGGGTGAGTTGGAGGTTTGGATTAGGAATTGGCTGGATGGAAGAAGACAGAGGGTAGTAGTTGATGGTAAAGGTTCATTTTGGAGTGCAGTTACTAGCAGTGTTCCGCAAGGATCTGTTTTGGGACCATTGCTGTTTGTCATTTTTATAAATGACCTGGAAGAGGGGTTAGAAGGTTGGGTGAGCAAGTTTGCGGATGATACGAAAGTCGGAGGAGTTGTTGACAGTGAGGAAGGATGTGGCAGGTTACAGCAGGATATAGAGAAGCTGCAGAGCTGGGCAGAAAGGTGGCAAATGGAATTCAATGTAGCTAAGTGTGAGGTGATTCACTTTGGGAAGAATAACAAAAAGATGGGGTACTGGGCTAATGGTCGGATACTTGGTAGTGTGGATGAGCAGAGGGATCTTGGTGTCCATGTACACAGATCTCTGAAAGTTGCCACCCAGGTAAATAGTGCGGTGAGGAAGGCATATGGCGTACTGGCTTTTATTGGTAGAGGAATTGAGTTCCGGAGTCCTGAGGTCATGATGCAGTTGTATAAGACTCTGGTGCGGCCGCATCTGGAATATTGTGTGCAGTTTTGGTCGCCATACTATAGGAAGGATGTGGAGGCACTGGAACGGGTGCAGAGGAGGTTTACCAGGATGTTGCCTGGTATGGAAGGAAGATCGTATGAGGAAAGACTGAGACACTTGGGGCTGTTTTCATTAGAGAAAAGAAGGTTTAGGGGTGACTTGATTGAGGTGTACAAGATGATTAGGGGGTTAGATAGGGTTGACAGTGTGAATCTTTTCCCGCGTATGGAGTCGGGTATTACAAGGGGGCATAGCTTTAAATTAAGGGGGGGTAGATATAGGACTGAAGTTAGGGGTAGGTTCTTCACTCAGCGAGTCGTAAGTTCATGGAATGCCCTGCCAGTAGCAGTGGTGGACTCTCCCTCTTTATGGGCATTTAAGCGGGCATTGGATAGGTATATGGAGGATAGTGGGTTAGTATAGGTTAGGTGGGCTTGGATCGGCGCAACATCGAGGGCCAAAGGGCCTGTACTGCGCTGTATTCTTCTATGTTCTATGTTCTATGTTCTAGTGAGAAGAGAAAGAATTAACAGAGATATGAGGGACAATTTTCTTATACAGACAGTGATTCATGTATGGAATGAACTTCCAGAGGAAGTGATGGGTGCTGGTACAGTTACTACATTTAAAAGCCATTTAGATAAACTGGGACTAGTTTAGTTTTGGGATTATGGTTGGCATGGACTGGTAGGTCCAAAGAGTGTGTTTCCATGTTGTATGACTCTATGATTCCATCTAAATCTCAAAAGTCTATTCCCAAATTTAGCACAGTGTCAGCCTTTCTTTCTTCTCTCTAATAAATATCATAGATGTTTACAAACAATTTTTAACAAGCAATCATTTACCATTTTTAATGTACCTGTAATTGTACGTAAGCAATAAGTCAGTTGCTCGTGTTAATGTTCCCAGGTGATGTTACTTCTTGAAAAATCAGATCACAGAGTGAAATATGGCCTGATAGGTGTTTACTTTTATATAATTTAACATGCTAGTCTTTCACTGAAACACAAAAGCAAAAACCTACAAATTTGGTTTTAACAATAAGACAGAAGTTTATTGCACAAAATAAATAAAAATATAATAAAACATACCAAGCTATTACATCAAAGATTTTAAAACACAAAGTTTCAACAACTCCCAACTCCAAGGCACATTTTTGACTAAGAACAGATAAATCACCAGTGTACCCTGGCCAATATTTATCCTTCAATCAACTTCACAAAGTAATAGATTGTCTTGTCATTATCACATTGCTGTGATTGGGAGTTTGCTGCATGTACATTGACTGGTGCTGTTCCTACATTGCAATGTAGTAATGGCTACTTTTCGAAATTATTCATTAATTACAGAGTCCTTTGGGATATCTTGTGCTTGTGAAAGGCACTATTTGGATGCAAGCTTTTCTTTCTATGTTCCCATATTTTAGGACTTGATAGAAACATTATCCTCTGTTTCTCAAACCTTTATCACCCATTCTTTCTGAGTGTCATCTCATGCTAATATATAGTTCAACATTACAAGTAGGCATTCAGCATCCAGTCTGCATTGAGATTCTTCGCGTGCAAGTTTAGGCAGTGAATGTTAAAGGTCATAAAACCCTGGAGGCACCCTCAGGACAGTGTGCAAACATCTCTCCTACATTGCTCTCATTGCAGTTCAAAGAAATCCTTTCTTGTAATGTTGCCTGCAACTGTTTTTGACCTATTTATCAAGGATTTTCAGATAAAACCAACTTGACCTACTCCCACTAGATTATCATATGTTATTCGCATTGTGCAGCCCTCCCAACTCCCTGTGGGATATACCTGATGAAGCTATGTATATAAAACACTCTAACTCCTGTCACTGACCAGAAGTGTGTCAGAGACAGTTGTCGTCGGCAGTGTAATGGAATTTTTCCGTATCAGAATTACAACAGACCCACAAACACACCCACACAAAACACCAATTAACTCAACACAATCTGCAAAAAATCAGACTGTGAAAATAAACACAGTAAGTGAGTTTATTTAAATACCATTCTTCCCCCGCATGTTAAATCTTGGTGCAGGAAACTAAATTCTCAAAGCACAGATAGCTTAGCTAGATGATAGACATAAACTTAATTGACTCAAAACATACCTGAGAAAACAAACTTCTTGAGTTTCCTGCTCCAAAAACATTTTTTTGATTTTTACCAAGCGTTATTACAATCAATTCTGCATGATTCATGGTTTTACTACCCATCCCTGGGCCAGTTCCCAGTGCAGTTGGGTCAGGTGGTTAGTTCACTGCCTCCCTGCCCAGCCCAACCCAATCTCTGTAAGATGCCAGGCTTGGGGTGCTACAATGGGCAACCTGTCTGCCATTTTTTGAAATAAAAATATCAAATAATGTACTTATTAAAAAGCAAATTGACGCAAATGTAGCACTGGCCTTTGCATAACACATGGGGTTTGGAAGGTCAATGCTTTAGACACAACTGATTAAAAGGCAGGAAGGACAGGGTAGATAAATCCTTTTAGGAGGGGTGTCCTGAGTGATTCATTAGCACCTCTGCCCCAAGATATGTTGCGCCCACCACATTGTCACTTCCTGCTTGGCCATTAACACTCGCCAAACCTCCCATCTCTCTTGCAAACCTGAATAGGCTCCTCCAAACCCCTCACCCCCAACATTGTACAAGACCTCACTTACCGATCTCATGAGGCTTCCATGGAGACCTCACGGTGCCCACTACTGTGGTCTGGCACAGCTGAGACTGCTGGAGCTATTGGCAAATCAAATTACCCCGCTGCTTTCAAGAGCAGAACTTCCTCTCACTGATGGGTGAACTCCGGTGTTCATATCTTTATGACAATTCAGTGTGAATTATGGGTGTAGCATGGCCTTGTTTAATGTCAGTCCTTTTGTTTCTTCCAGGAAGGTGAATGGTATGCACCTTTGCTGCACCTCCACCTTCATAAAATTCAGCCCTATGAGTTAATTGGCATTTGGGAATCTCATTTACTAAACTTTCCTAAAGATATTTCTTGCAATTGGTTAAAACCTGTACAATATTGATTAACCTATGTTACAATAAGATGATCACTTCCATCTTTTTAATCCCCTCTTGGTTGGTTGTACCAAATATTTTAATTTACATCATTTAAAATGTAATTAACAAGATGAAAATGAAACCACCAATTCCAAGGTTTCCTTGCATGAAAAAAATAGGAATTTTATTACTTACTATCCCGAGTTAATAATAAAAAGTCAACCTCAATCATGCGCACAAACACAGGTAATAAGAAAAATGGCAATGGCAAAAGATGTCAGTACTGACAGGAAGAAAAGAAATTTCATAGAGGTCTGAAGCTGTGAGAGTGACCAGAGTCCTGACTGTTTGACTATTCACCAATGGCAAGTTTCATGGATATCCTGGAGCTTTTACTGAACAGTTGTTGCTTCAAGTTGCTTTTGGAGAACTGAATTCTGAGATTGATGAGAGAGATACATAAATATCTTCCAGTATCTACTTTCCTACAAATCCATTTTACCTTGTCTGTCCTTTGTGGCTCAAGCAGTTGTTGACATAACCCATTCATGCATTCCTGCGTGTGCTCATTGATTTTCTACCTGGTGAGCTGGGTGATGAGCCTCTCTTCATATTTGACATGGAGACTGACACTTCTTTTGAAGGAAGCTCCCTTACTGTTCCAGCACACAAACCCACAGCCTAAGTAAAATAACAATCATCCATTTCTTTTGGCCTTCAGTAACATAGTAATTTTCATCAGTTACATATTTATTGATTTTCACATTTTAATTCATACAATTTAAATTTATTCACCAATCTTTACTCCATTTTTTGATTTAATTTATTATTGATTTGATTTATTATTATCACAAGTGCCTAGGTACAGTGCAAAGCTTTGTTTTGCGTGCAGTACAGGTAGATCATACCATACAAGGTACATTAGGGTAATAGAACAGAGCAAGGAATACAATGTTACAGCTGCAAAGAAAGTGTACAAAGAGCAAGGTCAACATTAAATTTGAAATTTGAGAGGTCAATTCAGAAGTTTAATAACGGCAGGGAAGAAGCTGTTCTTAAATCTGTTAGTACACGTGTTTAAGCTTTTGTATCTTCTGCCTGGTGGAAAAAGTCACAGTCAAACAATCTGTTCCAGCACCAACATATCTTCTTCCTACCTTCCAACTAATTCATTCACAATTGCATTGCACAAGTTCCAAAGAAATGTTTTTCACTGTATGGTTAGATGTCTAATTTTAGATGTCTAACCGTATTACCTAGTCACTGCTTATGTGAAAGTCTGTATAACAAATTCAACTTGTTCTCCTTGTCTAACCACATTCTAAAAGCAACTAATTCAGTGAACATAAAACTGTTAAATGTCAACAGTAGTAAAACCCCTAAATATCTTCATATTTAAATTTCTACATTGAGTTGTCTGTTCTAAGCTCTTTACAACTCTTTTTGGGACATCCACTTGTATTGTGTGATCAAAGTTTATAATAAATTCTTATCATTGGGGGATTTGGTTTTAAAGCAGAAGTAAGGTAGATTTTTAGATTAGATTCGATTAGATTACTTACAGTGTGGAAACAGGCCCTTCGGCCCAACAATCCACACCAACTCGCCAAAGCGTACCTACCCAGACCCATTCCCCTACGTTTACCCCTGCACCTAATACTACGGGCAATTTAGTGTGGCCAATTCACCTAACCTGCATATTTTTGGACTGGGAGGAAACCAGAGCACTCGGTGTTAGTATCAGTTCTGTGAAAGTGATTTTTTTATTTTGTACTTTGTACAGAAGTCTGAAAATCATTTGGAACAGTGAACTAAAAACATCATTTCCAAGAAAGCATGTGATTTAAGTTAAATGCCTCAAACAGATGGGCTAGATTCTGAATGTTTACAATGTTTGAATTTATTACTTACATAGAAAGACTAGAATCAGGTTTCAGTTCAGATAAAAAGTTTCACATCAGCAGAAGGGCAGGTTTGTTTGTAGAAATTTCTGAGTTTTTTGGTTGGTAAAAATGTCTAGATTGTGGGGAATTTTTACAAACCACCAGGTTGTGAGAATTGAAAATAAATTTAGACTGTCACCATTGGAAAGTAGTCTCTAAACCATTAAAACTGGCAAGAACCATTGAGCAAGAAATCTTAATGTTAAGATAGGGGTGATTACAAATTGGGATTGAGTACTTGTAAAGGATATTCATGGGAAAGGGTTGAAATCATATTTATTTTATAGTTTATGTTATGATCGTTTTAAACTATTTTTTTATGTAAGAGAGGTTTCTTATTTAATAAAACTACACTATTTTGTTAAAAGAACAAGGGTAGCCTCACGTGAATATGCCCAATGCCTAACTACCATAGCAAACAAACTGCAAAAGTAAAACATTGGATCTATTAAGCCAGGTTTTATTCTGTGTTTGGACTTGTCCAGTATTCCAAGCATCTGAGATTATAAAACTTGCCTATCACCAAAATAATTTAACTTAACTTGGAAGCCTACCTCAACTGTCCTTCAAACTCTAAAATATATGCATATTCCTGATGAAGGGCTTTTGCCCGAAACATCAATTTTCCTGCTCCTCAGATGCTGCCTGACCTGCTGTGTTTTCCAGCACCACCTTGACCTAGACTCTGATTTCCAGCATCTGCAGTCCTCACTTTTGCCTACAAAATGCATATAATTTACCTTGCATCCAATACGGACCCTTCTGCCTAGTAGCTATGGAAATATAGCGAATTTTAGAACAGATATGAGGAGAATCTTCCCTCAAGAGGTAATGAATTTGTGGAATTCTTTAGTACACAGAATTGTAGAGCTTGGATCATTTTTCAAGGATGAGGGAGACAATTTTTTAATCAGCAAGAGAATTGAGGTTAAAAAGTCAGGAAAGTGAAGTTGAGGATTATCATATCTGTCATGATTTCATTGTGCAAACTCGATGGGCTGAATGGCCTACTGTTGCTGCTTCATCTTAAAGCTTATTACAATTAGGCGATTAATTAGATCCAAAATAACCAGTTAGCATGCCTGATAGAGTCTGCAACCCAGCTGAGAAACTTGAAGAACAATGCGAGATCTGAACAGCACATTATCCATATGAAATCATTTCTCCCCACATTACATTAGTTATTTTTTCATCAGTAAAGTCTCTTCCTTGAATTTCCTTCTAGCCTACTCTGCCACTGAATAAGATCATTACTGATCATTCTACCCTGTTTCTGCTTTCTCCTCATATCTTTTGATCCCTCTGGTACCAAGAGCTACATCTAACTCCTTAAATATATTCACATGTTTTAGCCTCAACTGCTTTCCATGCCAGAGAATTCCAGTCTCACCACTCACTGGGAGAAGAAATTTCTTCCCATCACAAACCTAAGCGGCTCTATATCCTTAGACTGTGACCTGTTAATTGCTTTTAAATAACCCAATTTTGAACATGACATGTGCAGCACTTTTGCTGTTAATATATGCACATATCACAACCTCAAATACCTTCATTTAAGCATTAATAGTTGCAATTAATCTTCACCCCTAAAAATTGTACTTGTATCATTTAACATAGTATCTTCATAACATAGTGACAAAAACATGGAATAACAAAAGTCCATTAAAAAAAATCAGAATTCTTCTAACTCTTTCAGATGGATTCAATCAGATCTTACAAATAAATAAAAGAAATATATTGAAATTCCTATGATGGATCAACCACTGCTGTCCTCTATAGCTCATAATAGTTCTATTAGGTATTCAACGAGAAATGGCAACTCCTGAATCCTCCTTGCTTCAGTAAACCCTTTGGGAAAGCAGAATCCTTTCCAGTCAATTGCACCAGCTACACAAGGTCACCTCTTCTACAAGCATATTTTTGGTGATGGTCTCTGATTTCTTTGAAAAATTTTGAAATACAATGATATCATATCTGCCTGACTAATAACAGCAGTCTTGGTGGCATGAGCCATCATTAATGTAATTCGATAAGGGCTCCAATAGCATAGCAGCTATTCATCTGAACAAGGGTCGAATTGGACCAAAAGTAACTAACAATTGCAGGGAATTTTATGAAGCTTTTCTCTGTGAGTTCTATATACAATTCTCTGCTCACCTCATTATGAATGCATCACTTCTCAATGGCAATGTACACACATTATCTTGTGTCCACTAGCAATGGAAGTATTTGCCAAAGCCAGGCCTTTCTAAAATTTCAGACACCATCGCCATAATTAAAGCCCAGTTGTGCAAGAGGTTAATTGTTGTCAGTTATCGATAGCTTTTCACAGTGCAGTGAAATGAAAAGGGAAATGATAAAAGACAGCCGCTGTGCACACAGAGGTGACACCTCATTGGAAATCAAAGCTCATATTCTTAAATATTTTACAGCATCACTTGTCTGTCATTTTAACTGCAGCTGCAAGGATCAAGCTACACAGGTTACCTGTCCTTAGTGTTATACCATGTTAAAACCCAATCAATGTTGTGTCAGATTATTTTCCCTAATGTCCAGCGTAACATTATGTCTTGTCATTGTTTAATGAGGGAATATTGCACATGAAATGTTAACTTTTATGCCTTTCAAGCAACCAACAAATTTACCGTCAATGAATAATTATTTCACACAATTCACATCTATTGGAACTGGATGTTAATTAAATCCTGGATTGTTGCACCCTCGATGCACCACACTATCCTGGTGATAGGGTAATCTTCCTCCTGCTCAATGTCTTCATCTTCCTCTTCAGAAGACTGTTGCTGCTTTCCTAGCTCTTCAAGGTCCATCACATGCACACTTTGCCAGCTCTAATTGTGCAGGGCGTGGCATGCTAGGAAGATGTGGGACACTCTGTATGGACAGTACCACAAGATCCCTTCCAGACTGATCCAGCATTGAAACTTCATTTTAAGGGCACCTATCATCTGCTCTATCATGGCTCTCGATGAAGAACGGACAGCATCATATTTAGTCAAGGGGTAGCATAACAGACTCATCGGTCATGATTGCAGAGGCTAGCCCTTGCCTCTCAATAGTGATTCTTCTGAGGCATCTGGTCCTTGAAGTGAAGCAGGAACATGAGCATTCCAGAGATGAGGACGAATTTCTTCTCTTAGATGATAGAGTATGCTTTTGGTACTCCTTGCCACAGAAAGCTGTGGGGCAGAGTTCTTGTGTATATTCAAGGCTGAGATAAATAGATTTTTGATCAGTAGGGGGATCAAGGGTTATAGCGAAAGGGCGGGAACGTAGATATGAAGGTCAGATCTACAATGATCCTATTGAATGGCAGAGCAGGCTCATTGATCTAAACGGCCTACTCTTATTCGCATTTCTTATGTTCTTATGGAATACACATGGATCTTTAATATAGTGGTCCTTATTCAAAAGAATATAGGAGATAGAGATTACTAAAATGCCCCTCCATCCCCATATCCAATACACCCACATCACCTAAGGAAGGCAGCATTGCATATAAGAGCATGTTGGTGAGTCCTTACAGTGCAAGGTAAGACAAAATTAACCTCATGCCATTGTTCTGTCAATAAGATCTTGGGTTGTCTTTGTGAATTGTAGCTCACAGGTGACAATTTTAAAGTCGCCTGTGGTTAGTTCTGCTTCATGGAGATCACAATGATCAATTTGTAACAAATAAGGATATTGTTTGTATCTGACACGGTTGGTCATTGCATGCATTTCACAAGCAGGGTACAATGATTAAAGATGCCTTTAACCTCTTCAGTGTAAGTGCCTAATTAATGCAATTGCCAGTTGAAGGGATTCTCATCAATCACAAATACAACTCACATTTTCAGACAGAAACAAAACATGCCACCCACTCCAGGTGTGCAGTCATTTTTCATTTTCATCACTCACCTGTGATTTGGATGTGAGTGGAAGGTAACATAAGGCAAGGCAGGATCAATCAGGTAGTCTGGATCCTCTGAACCTTCATGGTTCTTTGTTCCTTGCACTCCCTGTCAATCCCATCAGTTTCCATATATTCCTACACAAAGTTTTGATTTACATCCTCCTCTCCTAGCATTACCACCTGACCCCAACCCTGAAGCGTAGTCATGTGGACAATCATGATGCATTGTCCCCCTGTCAACGCCAGGGTGTTGGTGACTATTAATGATCTCCTCACTACCCCTGTAGCCAATGTCCTCAAATGCACTATCATCTCCCATGTTGAGTTGCCCCTTGTCACAATTATTGTTACCTCCGTCGCCCAGCCTCCAACTCCTATAATAGTGGTCCCTAATAACCTGCTTTGATTTTCACATATAGGCCAACAGGGCTGACAGTGGCACACCCTCCTAATCGTCTCAGACATTCTGCCCCAAAAGATGAATGACCAGACCCCTGACAGATCTCTGTGCAGTTCCCTGACTGACCTGCTGCTAATAAACAGACAGATTGCATTGGAGCTGCAGGACTGATCATGGCCTACTCTTCAGTCTGTAATAATATTCAAAGTTTGTGAGAAGATTTGTAGCTTGGGTGCTCGTTGTTGTGGTTCTGTTCGCCAAACTGGGAATTTGTGTTGCAGACATTTCGTCCCCTGTCTAGGGGGACTACAAAGACTCTTCCTTAATTTCTGGAATTCTGCAATGACTTCCTCAGTGCTTGGGAGCCTCCTGTGAAGCGCTTCTGTGATGTTTCCTCCGGCATTTGTAGTGGTTTGAATCTGCCACTTCCGGTTGTCAGTTCCAGCTGTCCATTGCAGTGGTCGGTATATTGGGTCCAGGTCGATGTGCTTATTGATTGAATCTGTGGATGAGTGCCATGCCTCTAGGAATTCCTTGGCTGTTCTCGGTTTGGCTTGTCCTATAATAGTAGTGTTGGGTAATACTATGTAATAATATGGAACTATGCCTAGGGGTGGCACAGTGGCTCAGTGATTAGAATTGCTGCCTCACAGCACCAGGAACTCGAGTTCAATTCCAGCCTCGGGTAACTGTCTGCGTGAAGTTCGCATGTTCTTCCCGTGTCTGCGTGGGTTTTTTTCGGGTGCTCTGGTTTCCTCCCACAGTTCAAAGATATGCAAGTTGGGTGAATTGGCCATGTTAAATTGCCCATTGTGTTCAGGGATGTGTAGGATAGGTCTATTAGTCAGCAGTAAACATAGGACAATAGAGTACGGGAATGTGCCTGACTCGGTTGCTCTTCAGGGGGTCGGTGTGGACCTGTTGGGCCCAAAGGCCTGTTTCCACACTGTAGGGATTCTATGATTCATGATAAACCCTTTGACTGAGACTGACTGTGACAGGACCCCATGACTCATGAAATCAATATCATGGTAATAAAGGATAGGTAAAGAGTACAAAATGGCTGCAGGAAGCTGCACGTTACACTGTTGTTTAAACTTAAAAATTTGATTACCTGTGTCTACAAGCATTAGATGGGATCTTACGTCCTATTGAGTGAAATTAACATGTGCAAACCATTTGGGTTAGACTGTTTATTTGTGATTTTCCAGTACTACATTTGTCTATTTCATAATTACTGAAGACTGTAGTCACTGAGGATATAATAAAGGAAATAGCTAACCAGTTTAATTATTATGTATATCATAGTTTCACTAATTACATAAACAAGATAGCTTGATTGGAATGATAAATTCAACAATGTTTCCAATTATGGAAGATTACTGCAGTAAGGAAGTGACTTAACGGTCTCAGATTATTGCATTTTGCTAGGGCCTAATACGTACAAATCAGCTCCCCAGTAAAAGATTTCAACTTGCCCTTAGATAGCTTTTGAGACAGAATTGGCCCTGAAGACTTTAGCAGAACAAGAATTATTTTTATATAATGCTCCTAATGTCGCAAAAGTTGGCTCTGAACAGAAAAAGAAGACATTAGGACAGGTAACGAAACGCTTGGTCAAACAACTTGGTTTTAAGTGTCTCAGAGGAGATGGGATATAGTAGCCTCAGAATTAAGAACAGATTATAGCATTGAGACCCGAAGGATTAAATACAGCAATATTTTCATAAATGCAACATCACAAGCCAGCAAAGCAATTAAAATGCTAATAAGGGACTAGGATTCACTTCTGGGGTATAAAATGAAGTCACATGGGATCTGCAGTGACGCGATAAGATGGATACAGAACTGACTTTGTAATTCCTGATGAAGGGCTTATGCCCAAAACATCAATTCTCCTGCTCCTCGGCTGCTCCCTCACCTGCTGTGCTTTTCCAGCGCCACACTCTCTGACTCTGATCTCCAGCATCTGCAATCCTCATTTTCTCCTAATCACAAAATTGTCTTAGTCATAGAAGTGGAGGTGCCAGTGTTGAACTGGGGTGGACAAAGTTAAAAATCACACAACACCAGGTTATAATCCAACAGCTTTATTTGGAAGCATGAGCATTTGGAGCTCTGCTCCTTCATTCGGTAGCTATGGAAGAGGATCATGAGATACATTGCTATTGTACGTGCATCCACCAACTCCTCTGGCACTTACCACCCTCTGTGTAAAAACACTGCTTCTCACATTTCTTTTAAAGTCACCCCCTTTTATGTTAAACCTATGTTTCCTAATAATTGACATTTCTACGCTAGGGAAAAGACTCAGACCATCCATTCTATTTGTGCCTCTCATAATTTTGTAAACTTATATCAGGTCACCCCTCATTCTTCAACATTTAAGTGAAAACATCAAGTTTATCCAATCTCTTGGCTAATATTCTCCAAACCTTAGTCATAGAAGACAGAGAATATCAGTGTGCAGGTGTTTTTCTGACTGGAGATGTGAGACCAGTGGTATTCTGCAGGAATCAGTGTTGGGACCCTGTTGTTCATTTGGAGGGGAAATTAGTAAGTGGCTAATTAGTAAGTTTGTCAATGGCACATAGATTAGGGAGCTGAAGAGAGTGAGGAATTTTGGCAGAGTATACAGTAGGATATAGAATAAATGGCATAAACATACAGAGGGATCTAGGTATAGAGATCCACAGTTCCATGAAAGTGGCAACAAAATTGGTCAAAGAAGGCATGTAGCATGCTTGCCTACATCTGTCAGGACAGAGATTATAAAAATTGACAAATCATGCTGTAGCTGTATAGAATTGTTACGACACAGTGGTGAACCCTTCTGTTAATTAAAACAAACACCCAGAAAAGCTCACCTTGCCTCATAATCTGTTAAAATATGAGTGACAGAGAACTCCCAAATTCCACTATTTAAAGAAAATAACATAAATTTATTCTTTAACTCTAAAAGTGAACATTAAACAATAACTATTCACAACTTTAAGTTCCCCTTTCTCTTAACTGCTTATTATCTGCCTCCAACACTATAACAGTATACTCTTCCAATAAAACACTTATTAAAATTACACCAATTTAATTTCAAAACCATACAGCGGCTGTCATCTCTGGTGTCTGCCTTCTTCTGGCTGAAGATCTCCCTGGGTCATCTTCTTTCTTTTTACTGAGAAGATGTTTCATATGAAAAGGTACCTTTGATAGAGAATGTTTTAATCTTTTGGGTCTCTCTCTCTCTCAATGGCAGTTACTCTGTCGATAGCAGTTACTCATCTTTCTAAACTTTCTTGACAAACTTGGGAATCATCTTCAAATCCCAGAGCCTCTTTAGCAATCTTAAGAGCCATTTCTCTTACTTTTAATTTAACCAACCACAAGTAACCGAAATTAAACAAACTGCCTCACCTACCTTTTATTTAAAGATCTAGGACACTAATTGGCAAGTGTTTAAACTTGCTGGGATCTTTCCTACACCAAATCTGGTTAAATTTGTCCAAATCACAGACAGGATCTGTATAAGCCTGTCCAAATCATGGATCCGAGCTGCCATATTTGGAATATAGTTTACAGTTCCACATGACGAGAAGGCTTGGAGGCTTTGAAGACAGCATAAAAACAGGATGTTGCCTGGTTTGGAGGGTATTAGCCAAGAAGAGGTGGTGGATGCAGGTACAATAACAACATTTAAGAAGTTTTTTGACATATGTATGAATTGGGAGGGAATAGAGGGAGACAGACCATGTAGAGACGAAAGATTTTTAGCATCATGTGTGGGCACAGTCTTGGTGGGCTGAGGGGCCTGTTCCTGTGTTGTATTGGCCCTTGTTCTTAAATGCGTAAAAGGCTCTAATAGTTTGTTGTGGTTAAGAATTCATAGCCTTCAACATCATCGTCTGCCAGGTTTATGTCGCTATTACATAGATTTAACAATAAGATCTGACATATCCAAAACATTGCTGCTCATATTCCAGCTCACAATGTATACATGTGCATACTGGTTTCAAATGGTTTCTTATTCCTCAATGTTGCCTTGAAAATGTTTCCTATGAAATTTCTCTACCGGCTTCTCTGTATTTCTGATTTTGGTACTGAGTACACAATCAATAGTATTGGAGTGTTTGACTATCATTGAGGGTAGGTGAAAGTGCGGACTGCAGATGCTGGAGATTAAAGTCAAGAGTGTGGTGCTGGAAAAGCACAGCTGGTCAGGCAGCATCCCAGGAGCAGGAAAATTGACATTTCGGGCATAAGCCTTTCATCAGGAATGAGGTTGGGAGCCTTGGGATAGCTGAGAGTGCAATAGGTGGATGGAGGTGGGGTAAAGGTGATAGGTTGGAGGGGAAGGTGGATTGGAAAGGTGGGAAGGAAGATTGACAGATGAGACAGGGCTTTAGGGTGGTGCTGAGCTGGAAGGTTGGAACTGGGATAAGGTGTGGTGAGGGTAAATGAGGAAACTGGTGAAATCTACATTGTGGCCATGGGGTTGGAGGGTCCCGAGGAAGAAGGTGAGGGTATCCTAGGGGGTATTTTGGAATGCTCTCCCTAAACCACTGTGCCCAATTACAATAATCTGCATTTATACAGTGCCTTCAATGACGTTTATTGCAGAGCCAGACAAATCTCTATTTGAGAAGGTGGCCAAAAGCTTAGTCAAAAATCATGGGTTTTAAGGAGCATCCTCAAAGAGGAATGATGTGGAGTTGCCAGTGTTGGACTGGGTGGACAAAGTTAAAGAGCACACACCACTAGGTTATAGTCCAACAGGTTTATTTGGAAGTACAAACTTTTGGTGCGCTGCTCCTCCATCAAGTAGTTAGCTGACATGTCTACAAAGGAAATTCCAGAGGTTAGAGCCCAGCCACTGGAAGGTACTCTCTCTGAGCAACTAACATTGAGATGGTTCAGAATTGGAGAAATGCAGAGATTTTAAAAAGTCGTATGGCTGAAGGAAGTTATAAAGATGCACAGGGATGAGATCATGGAGTGAGTTGAAAACAAGCACAGATATTTTCATATTTTCTTTTCTTTTCAACTTCAGTTATTATTTTGAAAGTGTTTTTTGGAGATCTCCACAAATCCTTCAGGAATCCTAAATTTCATCTGGATGTTTTATTTCATGAATGGTATGATAAAGTGAAATCTGTTATTGATTAAGCTTGTGAAATCAGAGCTGCATTACATTCCTGTAACAAATCAATTGACAATTAAACTGTTGTTATTTTACAATCATTCCTGGAATTGGGACATCACTGGCAAGTTCACTATTTAATTCCCATTGAATTGTTTTTCAGAAGGTGGTGGTGAGCTGTCTTTTTGAACTGCTGTCCATTGTTGGCACACTCACTCTGCTGTGGGGAAGGGTGTTCCAAGATTTTGAGCCCAACAGTGATGCAATAATCTTATAGTTCCAGGTCAGATGGTTTCTGGTTTTGAGTGGAAACCACAAGTGGTGGTGCATCCACATATCTGTCTTCCTGCTTGACTTGCTACAAGTTGAAAGAGGCACGACAAACTCCTGCACTGTACCTTGTAGAAGGTACATATTTCTGCTCCAGTGCATCAGAGAGAGTGAATAACTAAGAGGGAGGTTGGGGACAATCAAACAAATGCGATGAAGCAATTCCCACAATACTGTTCAAGAGGTCACGGGTCTGGGTGATACCGTTAAAGAACTATATGCGAAAAGGGTTTTTGGTTTTATTAAATTTTATTTCTGAGAAAATGGGAGGTATGTAGTCTACTACTGGGAAGTATTGGACATTTTGTTTGATTTATATCCCCATCTCATTTACAAGGTGGCTGCCTTACTAATTATAAATGCTGACTAGGAAGCTAACAGAACTTCATGAATTAGCTTGGCTACATACCAAAGCTGCACATGAATAATATTAAGGAGTGTGAATTTGCGACAATGTTGCTCATTCAGGGGTAATATGCAATGTGGCAAGTTATTCATTGATGAAGTATTTTGGCAAAGATGTTAAATTGAAAGCGTACAGTGCTTAACCTCCTTTAATCATTGACAAATGGAGGCTAGAGGTGGAGGCTCTTCTGCATGCATTCAGCAGAAGTAGGATGCAGGAGGCAGACTTGATTAAAGTATAGTTCTGATGAGTGCAAGATGAAAGGTTTCAACTTCCAGTTTGCTTTTAGCAGTGTTGAAGTTCTGTTCTATCACATTAGTGTATATACCTGAGACAAAGGTACAACAAAGACCAAACGGGTCATCAGCAATACAGTTAGTTAATGTTGTATAAAATGGTGTCTCTTTTTCAAGTTTGTTTTTTGCATCCTTGTCCTGATGGGTGCAAGGCAAAAACATTTTCCAAAGCCACAATGAAATAACTCAGGAAGCCTGACTGAAAAGGCACATAGTTTATTGTTAAAGAGCATAAGAGTGTCACTGCTCATAGTGTATATAGGCTAGTCCCAGCACAGAACAGACAGTTCTCCAGACCCATCCTGGGGTGGGACTTGAGCCTGGGTCCTCCTGCCACAAAGGTAGGGATACTATCACTGTACCATAAAAACCCTCAAATTCAGCTCAGAAGTGCTATCACACACAATGAATGGCCTTCCCACCACCAAAATCACCATAGCCTTTTTTGCTTTTTTATAACTATTATCCACCAGCAGTAAGAACACCCATGCAACCACTTTAATATTTACATACAAAGCCTATTATAGTTAATGCAAACCATTAAAAGTCTGCTTCTATTTTATAATTTTTAGTCAATTAATTTTTCACATCAACCTGTTCAAAGGTTATATCAAGTACCTCCAAAGCCTGCACATAGGCCCCGCTGGTGCAGTTATAGTGTCTCAATTCCTGATCCAGGGATTGGGACACCATAACTGCACCAGAAGGGCCTATGTGCAGGCATTGCTGGGATGCAAACCCAGGTTGTCCTGTTTATTAGGCAGGCACTTTACATAAACAGCTCAACGGATGAGGTCCAACTGAGCATGCCATGGCTGATTGCCAAGGGAAATCACACTTATCAAGCTTCACAGGGAGATTAAACAATGATTCCCCATTGGCTTTGTAGGGATGGTCACATACTGAATACCACCCGACATCCGTGAACCTCGTGAAAATAAATGACAACCAAATCAGAAGCTTGACTCAAAATGAATTTTAGTCAAAAAAAACTACAAGACCGAAAGAAAAGATGAACACATCAAGTTGAGTTCTGAGAATGTTATATGAGAAAGGAAGGATTAAGATTAGGTTCTTTTCGGATGCAAAATAATAAAATCATGTGTATTTTTGATCAAAATCTATGTAAAGGATTTAGTAAATTTTTAATATTCACCAATGCATTATTAAGTAATCCATGGAATAGAGTAAAATGAGTGGTGTTATTTTAATTGAAAATGAGTGTGTTTGATAGAGGATGAATAAATGTTGAAGATTCAAGTTACAAAATTACTTCACATAAATAAAGACTTAGTGCTGGACCTTTACTATGACAGAAAGTGGAGAAAACAGCAGACAAGCGCAGAAACAAGAACTCATAGCCCTGAATGTGGGATTTCCCAGTCTGTGCTGAAGTGGGAAGGAGACAGCTCATGTTTTGCACATTGCTTTTCACTGAGGCAGGTGGACATTTATATCATCACTTAAATCAAGTCTTATTTGGTAGCCTAGGAGTGTGAAACCTGAAATGTGTAGGGTAGACCTGGTAAGAGCAGGTTTGAACTTTCCGCTTTGAGTAGCCATGATGCCTGCTTGGAAAGGAAGGTACTCCTTTGATTATGGTCGCTAGACACCTGTGGGACAGGTATGATGCCATTTGGAAAATGCAACGTGATGTTGGAATTACAAAAATTATACATGAATGTGTTTAAGAAAAGCATAAACTCACTGATTTTCAAGTTAATTGGAATTGTGAACAAATCTGTCAAAAAGAACTGTCAGACCTTCCAAAAGTACCAAGAGGGCCTGTCGAAGTGTTACTTGGAACTATCAAAAGCAACTGTCAAAGGGATCTATTAAATTGCCAAGATATTTAAAAGTCTAGCCCCTTAAATCTTGAAAAAAATGTATGGCATGTTTACAAATATTTTTTTCTCTGTAACTCTTTCTGTTGACATAAACCTGCTGACTTCCTTAATGGGATCAGTGCTGCATAACTGGTTTCACAAACATTTATTATCACAGTAGGGTGCCTGCCAATTCACACAGTGATCAACAACTTCATGTGCTCATAGACTCTTTGATGTAGCACACGTAATTCCAATGCCTGTTATTAAAAATGATTATATACTTGAAGGAAATGTTTGTTTTTATAAGGCAATACTTAGTTGAAGGAAATATAGTAACTTTTAAGAATGTAAGTACTTTTCTCAATATATCAAAATCCGCAGAGATATATAGGGTAGCATTTAAAATGGTATTTCTAGTGGCATCTGAGATCTTAACCTATTGGCTGGAGAGCTGCTCCTTTTCAGGAATGCCTGTCAAACCATGGTGGGGGTGGTACATTTGTGGGTATGAAGTACAGTACCACCTGCATAATTAAATGTCTACTTGTCTCTACGTTCACCAGCATCGAAAACAGAAGATTTTACCCCATAAATTTTATTTTTGTCCATCTCAACTCATGTTCTGAAGTCTAGGAGAAAGTGAGGACTGCAGATGCTGGAGATCAGAGCATGAAAAATGTGTTGCTGGAAAAGCGCAGCAGGTCAGGCAGCATCCAAGGAGCAGGAGAATCGACGTTTCGGGCATAAGCCCTTCTTCAGGAATGAGGAGGGTGTGTCAAGCAGGCTAAGATAAAAGGTAGGGAGGAGGACTTGGGGGAGGGGTGTTGGGAATGCGATAGGTAGAAGGAGGTTAAGGTAAGGGTGATAGGCCGGACAGGGGGTGGGGGCGGAGAGGTCGGGAAGAAGATTGCAGGTCAAGAAGGCGGTGCTGAGTCTGAGGGTTGAGACTGAGATAAGGTGGGGGGAGGGGAAATGAGAAAGCTGGAGAAATCTGCAATCATCCCTTGTGTGGCCATGGTCTGGCGATGGAGGAGTCCAATGGCAACACGACACCTGGAGGAAGAGCACCTCATCTTCCGCCTAGGAACCCTCCAACCACAAGGGATGAATGCAGATTTCTCCAGCTTTCTTATTTCCTCTCCCCCCACCTTATCTCAGTCTCAACCCTCGGACTCAGCACCGCCTTCTTGACCTGCAATCTTCTTCCCAACCTCCCCGTCCCCACCCCCTCTCCAGCCTATCACCCTCACCTTAACCTCCTTCTACCTATCGCATTCCCAACACCCCTCCCCTAAGTCCCTCCTCCCTACCTTTTATCTTAGCCTGCTTGGCACACCCTCCTCATTCCTGAAGAAGGGCGTATGCCCGAAACGTTGATTCTCCTGCTCCTTTGATGCTGCCTGACCTACTGTGCTTTTCCAGCAACACATTTTTCATGTTCTGAAGTCTGTCCATGGTGAATACTGGATGAATTAGTATCATAAGAAAAAAGAATGGTGGGTGGGTGATTTGGTTGTCATGGCACTACATTTGCATTGGACTGTAAAGGACTATGAGGGTGTGGGTACAGGGGTATAGATGGCATAGTGGGTATGGGGTTTATAGAGTTGGAAATAGGATCAGAGGTTCATATGGAAGTCATGAGCAGTTTTGGGTTAAGTACAGGGCATAAGGTAACATGGGTTGGTATGGATTGGGCATGGGGATCTCTCCCTCAATGTCAGCAAAACGAAGGAGATGGTCATTGACTTCAGGCAGCAAAATAAAGGACACACCCCCTATCTATATCTATGGTGGAGGTGGTCAAGAACTTCAAGTTCCAAGGAGTCAATGTCACAAACAATCTCTCCTGGTTCATCCACAGTGACAATACAGTCAAGCAAATACACCAGAGCCTCTACTTCCTCAGAAGGCTAAGGAAATTTGGTATGTCCACAATAACTCATACCAATATTTATAGATATACCTTGGAAAGCATCCTATGTGGTTACTTCACAGCTTGGTTTGGCAACTGCTTTGCCGGTCACTGCAAGAAATCACAGAGAGTTGTGAATGCAACACAATCCATCACAAAAACCAACCTTCCATCCATTGACTCCAGTTACATTTCACACTGCCTCAGGAAAGCAGCCAACATAGTCAAGACTCCCCCCCCCCCCCCATCGCGGTTATACACTCTTACATCCTCTTCTGTCGGGAAGATACAAATCTTCAAACTCACATATCAACAGATTCAAGAACAGCTTCTTCACCACTGTTACCAGAGTTTTGAACATATCTCTCATATATTAGAGTTAATCTTTCGCCACACCTTCTCTGTAGTAGTAACACTATGTTCTGCATTTTGCTCTGCCTGGTTAGCACGCAAAATAGTACTTTTCACTGTATCTCGGTACATGTGATGATAATAAATTAAATCAAATCAAAGAGAGTGTTGGAAGGGATGAGGGTTGGGGGATATTTTATTTTTCTTTCTCTTAAAAATTTGGACAGAGTATCAGAAGCCCCTGCCCATCCCCATTCGGCATTCTACAGTTATCTGTTGCAACTTTTAATATAGTCCAAGTCCCCAGACTGAAAATCTGATCATTACCTTATTTTTAAAAGTCAGATTCACAGATCCAGGAATTCTTCAAATTCTGCACGTGGAACTCTTGGATGAAATTTCAGGCCTTGGAACCTGGGGAGACTTCTTCCCCACAGAGACGGTCACAGTTTGACCTTAACTATAACCTGCTTAATGCACCCATTCTGAATCAGACCAGTTAAAAATTGGTATTGCAAGCCATTCCTCCAGCACAATCCATTACACGCATGCTGTTGTCACATTTAAGTTGTTGCACCATCTGGTGTTGTGAATTGAACAGCCCATATCTTACAGATGTTGTTACAGCTATAAACAAAATTTTTTTTAAAAAACCAGAAAGTAAGTCAATTACTGGAGACACTGGGGACAATTGCTGTTCTGCAAGTAGATGGCGGTTGTGGTGTCCACATTGTTAGCTTTTACTTGTTTAACACAAATTTATTAATTTCACACCAGGACTGGCAAACTAAACACAGACACAAGTTATTTCAAGATATACTAAAGGATTGCAGGCAGATTGAGAACAAAGATTCAGCAGTTATTGTTAACAGAACAGCACAGCTATGACTCCCTCACACTACATGTTGCAGACTGGACTACATAACAGCTACTGGTCACATGTTTACTTGATTATTTGATTATTAACATATTCTCTCTTAAAGTGATTTCATGATCCAAAACATGACAGCATGAAGGTTCCCTTAAGGGTGACAATGAAGGTTAGTTTTATTAATTTCGATAACATAGGAATGTTCAGAGATAGTGTGTTGCAATTGTTTTTGATCTAAAAAGTTCCGACCATTGACAGTTATTATAGATGATTAAACATCTAGATTTTGGAAAAGCAAATAATCAAATTACAAATGTTTAATTGTTTGAAATATCATAATCAACAGCAGAATATACAATCTCAACTGTAATATGCAGTGAATGAATTCAAATTAAATTTTTACTTTATTGAATAGGATATCCTGGTTCAGAACTGATTTGGAGATGCTGGTGTTGGACCAGAGACTGATAGCTAAGTTCGGTACCCATAGTGAGGGCCTCAACTGGGGCCTTGGGTTCATGTCACACTACAGGTGACCATTATACACACACACACACACACACACACCTATTTACACTCTCACACACTCCTACAGACACACACACTCCCACACGCATACATGCACCCTCTCACAGACTTACACCCATTTACACTCACTCTCTCTCTCACACACACACACACACTCTCACTGACACTCACAACCCCCACCCCAGGCACACACGCACACGCACACTCCTACAGACACACACACTTCCATACACACACATGCACCCTCTCCCAGACTTAGACCCCTTTACAGTCTCACACACGCACATATACACTCTCTCACAGACACAAGCCCCATCCCAGACACACACAAACCCATATACATATATATGTTTGTGGGGTGAATTTGTACTTGCAGAGTTACATTGTACTTTGCTCAAAAACTGCATGAATCCATGTAAGACTCTGTTAACTCATTTTTTAGATTAGAATCAGTCTAAACATTATGGCACAGACAACAGAACATAGGGGGCTAGCACCTTCGACATCTTATCTGGGCTGACACCAATTGTTACAGTTAAGCTGAGAATGTAAATTTTAAAAAAAGTTTTGTTATGTACATATGAAAAAAGTGAAACTATCATGGTCATTCTAACAGATGAGAGACAATCAAGGTATTTTTCAATGTATAATTTCAGTTACATCACACTCTAAACTTTTGCTATAAATTCTGTGTCTTACAATTGTGTCCTCCACAACCACCTGATGAAGGGGCAGTGCTCCAAAAGCAAGTGCCTTCCGATTATACCATTGGACTATAACCTGGTGGTGTGTGATTTTTATTAACCTGGTTCAGAACAATTATTTTTGTGGCTTTATGTGATTTGCAGTCGTATCAGGCTCTAGTTATTTTAGAATATTTCTTAATATTATACATTCTGTACAATGTTTCGTTCTCATTTTCATGTTGATCACTTACTGTGAATTGTACTGCTGAATAGCTTATGAAAATATTCTTAGAGCAAGATTTAAATAAGCATTCAGATAGTGACACTAGCTCGACAGCTATTCCTGTGTTAAGTGTATTTCTATATATTCAAGACTGGCAAACTGTAGAGACTTTTATTGAAGATTGTGAAACATCAATCACACCAGTTAAAAAATTATTCTTGGTGGCCTTCACACATAAAATGGAATAAAATCAAGCTGACTCACACTGGCTAATTCACAGCTGCTAAAAAGCATTATCCACTGAAAGCCTTCTGTAGGAAACCTTTAAAATATTTACAATGCTAACCATGATGTGCACTATCAAATGTATCTCTAACAGCAAAAAGCCATTTCAACATAGATTTCTCATAACTGCAAAGGACACTGTCACAAGACCTTTTTACAAGGAAGCCTCATGGTCTCAGATGGAAGCAATGTCGCCATCTTTACATCATCTGTTTTATTTTCCTTTATCCAACAATCACTTGTCAATGCTTGGCCAATTGAAACCTAAAAATCATTAGAATGGTTCCCTTCTATATTCATATGTAACAAAGTTGCGCATTTGATTCTGGAGAACATAATGCACATATTGATGAACATATACACCCTACTGTTTTATAGAAAAAAATCTTCCCTTCATAGTACAACTTATTTTCATCCTTTCTAGGAATGGAAGGATCAACAAATAAATTAGGTTGGCTGCTCTGTGAATTGAATTGCAAATGTGCTGTGGTGAGCAGATGGTAAGTTTAATTCCAGGATAATAAAAATCATTATGGATACTTGATCTATGATTTGCTAAACCTTTGACTTTGAGATGGTGATGGGTGCAGATTGCTTGGACTCAGTGCCCACAATGTTTTCTGGACTTTTTTCAAATGTAGCATCCGCACCAGTGATAAAGAGGGCAGATTTCAGTATTGAGGCAGTAGGTTTGAATCAGGAAATTTTCAGGCTGGATTCAGGCCTCCACATCTGCAGGTGGTTTGGAGGTTGACAAGGATTGAGTGTAGTGGGTAGAAGGTTTTCTGAAACTTTGGCCCAGTTTTAAAATCATTTTTAAAGGACTGGGGATTTAAATAATTTCAGATTTTAACACTTAAGGTCAGATCAGATCAGATCAGATTCTCTACATTGTGGAAGCAGGCCCTTCGGCCCAACCAGTCCATACTGACTCTCCGAAGAGTAACCTACCCAGACCCACTTCCCTCTGACTAACGCACCTATCACTACGGGCAATTTAGCATGGCCAATTCACCTGACCTGCACATCTTTGGACTGTGGGAGGAAACCGGAGCACCCGGAGGAAACCCACACAGACACGGGGAGAAAGTGCAAACTCCACACAGACAGTCGCCCGAATCGAACCTGGGACCTGGTGCTGTGAGGCAGCAGTGCTAACCACTGAGCCACCGTGCTACCCCTTTAAGCAAAGTTATTTATCCTTCAGGAAAGTTGACACATCCCCCAATCCATGACTTCCGCACTCTGGGTTAAGGCTATTGGAACAGAAAAAATGGTGTCTATGAGTCTAGTATTAATATCAATTAGCCCAGCTGAGTTCAGGTTTTCTGTCTGTGTGATCTAAGCTGCCACCCCACCCACACTTTACCCCACCTTCAAATGTTGCATTTGCTGGAAAGGACTGTGGGACTTCCACAGGTTCTGAAAAAATCCTGAATTAAGTAGAGTGAGGTGCCATTAAGCATGCCAACATAAACGCCCTATCCCATTTTGGAAAATAACAACAGTTAGCCAACTGAGGGAAAATTTGGATGGCAAAAGGGCCAATGTAAGTTATTAAGTAAGATTAAATCCCTGGAGATTATGCTTAATTGTGAGGAAGAGAAAAGGAGAACCAATAGCTTTTCCTTCATTTCGTTTTATCCATTCTTTAGAGGAATTTGGCTGCATCAAGAATTACCTTGGGTGAACTCTTTCCATTATGGCTCCTGAGGTCTGAGACTGGGTGATTTGATGTTCAGAATGGAAGGTCCAAAGGGTGGTGAGGTTAATTGCCTAGAGTTGACATGATGTTAGCATGCAGGTTAAAAGTGGTCATGGAAGCAATTATGGTCACTCTGTCCAATTGTAATGTTGAAAATAAAAATTGCATTTTTATCGCATGTGCATTTATATTCTCTAAATTGTTAATGAGTTCTACCTTAATCTTGTTTCACTGGTGGCATGGTGGTTCAGTGGTTAGCACTGCTGCCTCACAGCACCAGGGTTTCATTCCCGCCTTGGGTGACTATATGTGCAGAGTTTGCACATTGTCTGCATGGGTTTCCTGTGGGTGCTCTGATTTCCTCCCACAGTTCAAAGACGTACAGGTTAGATGCATTGGCCATGGGAAATGCAGGGATACAGAGATACGTGGGGCTGGGGGTGGGATGCTTTTCAGAGGGTCAGTATGAACTTGATGCATTGAATGGCCTGCTTCCACACTGTACAGATTCTATCAATTCCATGGAAACTACAGACCCTGGTTCTTAATGAGCCACCTTATTGTCATATTGTCATATGCTAATAATTTGATTGTTTCAATTATTCTAATGATGGTGTAGCACTTTGGGTTGAGAGTGTGGTGCTGGAAAAGCACAGCAGGTCAGGCAGCTTCCAAGGAACAGGAGAATTGATGTTTTGGGCAAGTGCCCTTTATCAGGACCCTCCATTCCTGATGAAAGTTCTTGCCCAAAACGTCGATTCTCCTGCTCCTTGGATGCTGCCTGACCTGCTGTGCTTTTCCAGCACCACATTCTCGACTCTGGATCTCCAGAATCTGCAGTCTTCACTTTCTCCTAGCATTTTGGGTTGTCCTGAAAGTATAAAAAGGCATCATATAAATGCAATCAACACAGGCAATGCTAGAGAAACTCAGCAGATCTGCCAGCAATGACTTATCCCATTATTGTAAATGCAAGTTCAATTATATTTATGGATCCAAAGACATTTCAGCACATTTCAATTAATCATGCCTGTGCCAATGCTAGTGACAATCAGCACAATCTACTCTAATTTAATTGCACTGGTCTCTCCCAGTATTCTATAATATTTCCCTCTTCAGGTTAAATTCTCTTTTAATCATCATAAATGACTCAGCTTTATGACTCATTTACAGAATGCACTTTATAAGTGTCCTAAACTGTATTTTGACTCATTCTTTTGTGATATAATCAGAAAGAAAATTGGTGTAATAGCTCTTTTGTAGTTTATCATTTTCTAATAACTAGTCAGTGTTTAAAGATGGTAAGCAGAGAGAGACTATATTTACAACCTAATTGGGAAAGAAATATTCCCATACTCATTAAGCTTGGATGCAATTTGAAAATTTTGAATTATAGAGGTTAATTTCTATAAATTCTCCCAAATTTCAATATCCTGTCAACTGAGGAGTCATTGAATCCCAGGAAAAAAATGGAATAAGGTAGGGATGCCCAATTTTGTTTGAGATGCTCATAATTGTACTTCAGGATGCCAGCATTAGAAATGTTCCAGATAACGTCTGCATGCAATAGACTTCTTATGCGTATTTTAATTATTTCTGCACGAACAGCTTCTGACACTTGGAGTTGGATTTAATGCAGGCCATTGCAGAAGGAACCATGGCAGCTGGGTCCACTTAATCACTAGAGAGACCTTGCATCAGTCTCCCAATGTTGGTAAAAATGTTCCCCAATTGGGTTTGAAAACACATGAGGTTTGCAGCTACCACTGGCAATCTGCGTTCGACATCCTACACCATTCTCCTGTCCCACCTTCACCTTTGCTTGGGACCTCATGATGTTGAGGTTCCATTGGGTGTCTTGCTGCCAGCTGCCGCTCCCTTTTTGGCACTGGCAATGATATGTTTCTGCCTGGCCTCTGCTCTTGCCACTGGGACCTCAATCATGGGGTGGCCTGCTTTTGGCCACTTATGGTCCTAACGGCCACTAAATTGGATTGGCCTTCCTCATAGAAGTGATTGGAGATTTCCCCCCACCTCACTTAGATTTTCCATGCAACCCCATTAACCCCATAAAATTCAGTTTCTGGTGTTAACACACACAGTCAAAGATTATTGAAGGATGTACCAAATTTATTGTACCCGATAATATAGTGCCTCATAACAAACAGGGGTTGTAATGATTGGAACAAGAATGACCAGATGGATCTCATTGTATTACCTGTTTGGGGCTGTTGACCTGGCCAATCAGGGAGCCCGGGCTGATTGAGAAAACAGGAATCTCAAGGATTCTCCTCACTCTTAGGAATGGCTCTGAACCAGTTGGCCAGATTCCATACCCTGTGCACATGTAAATAAAGGGTGATGACTTGGTGGTGGGATACTAGCCTCCGTGGAGTTATTCCAAGAACTTTACAGTCATATTGCGTATTTCACATTATCAGGATATTTAGACTGCTTCAAAGTTTATGATTCCCTTCTTTAGTCCCTGATGTTATATAGAGTAATATGGACAGAGTTGGTAGCCAATTTGATCATAATAAATTTTCACAAGCTGTACATTTAGTAATGTTTTGGGAGTGATAATTCATGGAGTGGGGGAGGGGCACGGTGGCACAGTGGTTAGCACTGCTACCTCACAGTGCCAGAGATCCAGGTTCAATTCCTGTCTCAGTCGACTGTGTGGAGTTTGCACATTCTCCCTGTGTCTGCGTGGGTTTCTTCCGGGTGCTCCGGTTTCCTCCCACAGTCCAAACATGTGCAGGTTAGGTGAATTGGCCATGCTAGGTGAAGAGGTAAATGTATGGGAATGGGTCTGGGTGGGTTGCGCTTCGGCAGGTCGGTGTAGGCTTGTTGGGCCAAAGGGCCTGTTTCCACACTGTAAGTAATCTAATCTAATCTAATCAAAAAAGTTAGCTAGGGCACCAGGAAAATTCCCAGTTTTTATAATGCCTCCAATTTACACACACTTGGATGGGCAAAAAGAGTATCAGTTAATTATCTCATCCAATAGGCAGCAAGTCTGCCCTGGCTAATATTCATTTCTTGAGCAATACCTCAAACTGTTGATTCATTATGTGCACGTTGCTTGCTTTGTGAAATTGGTTAGAGAACAAAGAAACTGCAGATGCTGGAATCCAAAATAGACAGGCAAGAGGTTGGAAGAACACAGCAAGCCAGGCAGCATCAGGAGGTGTAGAAGTCAACATTTCGGGTCTAACTCTTCTTCAGCTCTAGGGATGGGTGTGGGGGCAGCTGCAGATAAAGGGGTGGTGGGTCAGGGTGGTGAAGTTGGGATAGGTGAAGACAGGTAGAGTGTATGACTTGGGTCAATGGGAGGAATGAATCCAGCTGGTGGCTGGGAGGAGTGGAAAGGAGGGGGAGGGGCTGGGAAGGGAGTCAGGGGATGGGAAGGGAGGGTATTTGAAATTGTAGAACTCAAATGTTGAGTCCTCTGGGCTGAAGGCTGCTCAGACAGAAGAATGAGGTGTTGTTCTTCCAATTTGTGGTTCTGGCCATGTTTCCTCATTACAACAGCAACTACATGTCAAAAGTACTCCATTGGTGCAATGGGATGACTTTGGATTAATTAGGAATGGCATTAGATTTAATTCTGATAACACTATTTACTCGACCTCCGCAACTCAAGTAGCACTGAAATGCCAATCTGCTGTGGGATTTCATGGCATTTTAAAGGAAAAGTGCAATTGCTGTGCCAAGCTGACAGTATTAAAAAGTATGCATTTACTTTTAAAAAGACAATGTAAATGTTTTCATTCTGGAGCATTGACAATTCCACATTCTGCAAAAAGATGAATAGCCGTTATCATTTAACAAGTAAAACCATTGAAATACCTGATACATCATTAAAATGCAGACAGTGAACACATTCAAATTATCACAATCAACAGGTACCTATTGTGAACGTTGTTAAATGTTTTTTGAACGCCAACTTCTAAAGTGAAAGTGGTAACATATTAACAAGCTCTTCATTCATTTAAGTAATTTTGCTAGTTCCAACTTTGACACCCCAGTTAATTATTGACTTTCAGTTCTCCTAATTCATTTTAACTTTAATTTAGCAACTGGATTTCGGGGAATGGCTATGCACAGTTTATCTAACATTATCTTTCAGGTACCTTGCGAGCACTTTTCAATATGAGTGAATTGTATACAAGGGCAATCCTTTGTAATAATATATCATTTTAACTGTTAAATTTTATTCTCTAATAAGCTGTCCAAAGCATCTTTAATGTGTGTAAAATAATTATTGCAACTGTCTAAATGACAAGATGTTATTAACAGTCCATTATAATCCATCTGAGGGATACGATAAAGTTATATCAGTACATCTATGTATCCAATAGGATACTGAGGTAACCAATGGCTCACCCTAGTACATTAATATCTAATTTAATTTATTTAACAAATAACATATGCTTTAATGTTTGAATTATTCCTCTAAATTGAATCCTTCTTTAGTAGGTTACCATGTAGGTAACCTATGATTCTCAGACATCTTCTTGAGTCTCTGCAAATGTCCATATACACCTACTCCTTTCCAACATATAGCCCTAGATCAACACCACCAAAACATATTTATTTCATTTTTCATTTTTCAAAAGGAGGATGTGTTAGCTGATGTGTTTTTTTTTCCCCTAAAACAAAGATAATGTTTCAAAAAGTGGTTCATTGACAGTGAAGCTCTTTAGGACATCCTGACGTAATGTGAACAGACAAATGAATGTTTGTTTGTTAGTTTTTGAATTGAATTTCAGAATGTTATTTCTATTTGATTTTTTACAAAGAGGGGTTAATCAGCTGTTTGGATGGCTCAACCTGTCCCCTCAGAGTATTGGTGTTGACCCTCAGATTAAAGCACCATCAGCCATCTCTACCTAATGAGAGAGAAACCCTATGGTCACTAAGACTATGGCAACTACTTTTACTCTCAAATTCTAAGTCCAAGCAGTCCCCAGGTTGTGACTGGATTCTGTTCTGAAGGCGATTCCCAAGTCAATTTGTATGCAAGTTGGAACATAATGCAGAAATACAAAGGAGCAGTAAAGAAAATATCAGTATTGCAGCTTTTTGAAATTACACCCCTGTATGAGATTGTGTTCGAAGGACAAATGTCCATAAGTCACACATTTATAAATGGGGGGGGCCTCCTGTTTACAATTAAAAAGATGCAATTATTAAATCGTTTAAATAATATACCACCATTAGGAAATAAGATTGGTGAGTTTTACTTAATTTACAGAATCCTTGGGTAATATAACATTATTTATGTTGTATTACAGAACACTAGAAATTCACTGTACTAAAGGCGGTCATTTGGCCCACTAAATCTGTACCAGCTCCTTGCTAGAAAAAAAATCAGAATTTATTCCATTCTCTTTCCTTAGATTTACCTCTGCATCAAAGTATCATATATCTTTTCCTTAAAAGATAGCAAAGCACCCTGCACTCATGCAGCTACAAGAAGTTCTCCGAAACTCTGAATTTTCTCAGTGACACTTATAAATTGATGATTCCTGTTAATTACTGATACTCTCCTATTAAGTTTGCTGTTAGCACCAGTGGAAACACTGCAACTGCCTTATGTACCTCAGTCAATGGCGTCATTCTGAAGAGGCAGTATTCTATATTTTCAATGTTTTCTCTACAATGGGTCACCCAAAACAGTTCAAAGAGTTCCAACTCTGAGATAAACATTAATTTATACACATTTATCACGATTTCTTTGCTCTTGTACACTTTGCTGAAATTTATAAAATTCCAAATGCTGTTGGTCTTCCCTGTCAATTCAATTTCCTGTACTGGCACATTCAAGAAATCAAGTATGATCTCCCTGTTCCTCCCCATCTTTCAGTGTCTTTCCAATAAGGATACTCTCCAATTCTATTTCTCATATATCTTTAAGCATTCAAGCCAGACCATTTCAGTTTCTGAAACAGCTCCATAGACTCATTGATAAGTTCCTGCAGATACGTCAGCAATTCTGTTTTCCTGAGAAACTCGGCAGGAAGTGCCTGACTACTAGAAGATTGGGATCTGACACTCAAAGCCATAGTTTTATCACATTTGACCTTAATATAAAATCCTTGAGTCTAACTTTTGTCCTTAGTTCTAATTTGGTTGATGCAACTAGGTCTCTCAATTTGGCAACACTCCCCAGTGCTTACCATTAACTGTGTAAGTCCTGCCCTGGTTTGCCTTACCAAAATGCAACACCTTACATTTTCCAAATTAAAATCAATCTGCCACTCCTTGGCTAATTGGCCCAAATGATAAAGCTTCTATTGTACTCTTAGGTAATCTTCTTCACTGTAAACTATACTACCAATTCTAGTATCACCTTACTAACCATACTTTCTACATTCTCATTCAAATCGCTTACATAAATGACAAACAGCAATGGACCCAGTACCGGTCACTGTGGAACACCACTGGTGAGAGGCCTCCAGTCCAAATAACAACTCTGCACCATCACACTCTCTCCTACCATCAATCCAATTTTGTATCCAATTTGCAAGCTCTCTCTGGATCCCATATAACCTAACTTTACTAACCAGTCTACCATGCAGAACTTCAAATCTCCACAGATGTTGCCAGAGCTGCTGAACTTTTCCAGCAATTCCTGTGCTTGTTTCTGATTTATAGCATCCATAGTTCTTTTGGTTTCTGTACTCTTATCTCTGTTCTAGTCTAAATCCTACATTTATTTAAAGTACAAGTGAACCCTGCACTGACTAAATCTACATTAAAGTCCCAAATGTTTCTGGTGGGCACAATGTCAACGTGAATCACCTCAAATAGGCAGCAGTTAGTGTAACCAAGCACTAAGGGAATCTTCATCCTCCACACTCTGCTCCAGTACCATTACCCAAAGTGGGGAGTTGGTTAGCCTAGTTGGAAGGATGGTTAGTTTGTGGTGCAGAGTAACACCAATAGTATGGATTCAATTCCTACACTATGAACGTCCTGCCTTCTCAACTTCACTCCTCGTCTGAATTATGATTGTTAGGTTAAACTTAACAGCTGTCATCTCTGTTGAATAAGAGAAAGAGCCTCTCAGGCAATGGCAACTACCACTACCCAGACCAGGCAATAGTTTCAATGTGGGCTATCAACCATTATCATAATACAGGGAGGAAAATGTCAGAAAGAAGCAAGCAGTCCAACTCTGGAGTGTTGGATGGGGCTGGAGTATATTGCAACTCTTTTGGTTTCACCTCTGGTTTATGAATGAAATGATTGCAATCATAGGAGACTTAGAAAATCATGAAGGAAGAAAGATGATGATGGATCTGCCTGTAACTACAGATAGCAACAGCTGCTTCAACTGCCCCAAAATAGTTGGCATCATTGTAGACCATAGAGCTGTACAGCATGGAAACACACCCTTTGGTCCAACTTGTCCATGCCGACCACATATCCTAACCTAATTTAGTCCCATTTGCCAGCATTTGGCCCATAACCCTCTAAACCCTTCCTATTCATACACTCATCCAGATACCTTTTAAGTGTTACAATTTTACTAGTCTCCACCACTTCCTCTGGCAGCTCATTCCATGCATACACCATCCTCTGCAAAAAAAGTTGCCCCTTTGGTCATTTTTAAATCTTCCCCTCTCACTTTAAACCAATGCTGTCTAGCTTTGGAATCCCAAACCCTTGGGAAAAGACCTTGTCTATTTACACTATCCATAGCCCTCATGATTTTGTAAACCTCTATAAGGTCACCCCTCAACTTCTGACACACTCGGGAAAACAGCCCCAGCCTATTCAGCCTCTCCCTATAACTCAAACCCTCCAACCCTGGCAGCACTCTTGTAAATCTTTACTGAACTTTTTCAAGTTTCACAATATCCATCCTATGGAAACTAGAACTGACCACAGTACTCTAAAAGTGGCCTAACCATTCATTATGTAGTTTCCATCTAAAATATTGGCAAATGGTTAGCAATAGTTGCCTAATCAATTAACTATGCAAGACAAGCAAAGACAGCTTAAGCCATGATACTGTGTTTCCAAGCTTTCCCAAATCAAATTTATTTTTGACCAACACTCTTTGTTTCTAGTCCATCACCCAATCCTTTAGCCAAGTGTGTAGTTTGGGGTCGGGTTGCCTCATCTCTCTTTTTGATTTGCTTTTCTCTGGAGCCATTCATGATTATTGACTAGATTTGGAGCCTCATACCGTTATCTACACCATGTTACAGTAATGAAATCTGGTTTGAATGGGCCTCAAGGAAGACATTCAGAATAGTCCACTTCCAATAGATTCATGTCTCTGAATGCTCTGGGAGTCCTTCTCGCTTTAGAGCTTTCAGGTAATCCCCTCTCCCCTTTAAAATGAGGCCATAAAGATTTTTAAATTTGCAGAAACATAAGAAGCAAAATGATCTGTATAGTACTCCCCAGGACTTTACCATTACATTTTAATAGGCAGGAACTACATATTATAGTGGTTGCAAAATTCAGTTCTACTACAGTCAAATTATGGTTTGAACTCAGGACGTTTTGTTTATGAGATGCAACAGAAATGCTTACTCCAAAATTTGAATATGTATTGTGATTCTCTGATAAATTTCAGTTATAAGATTACCAAGTGTATTTGCAGCAGTTTCAATTATAAGATTGTCATGGTTATTTGCAGCAATTCAATGAACTGTAAAGTAACCCCCATTAATATAAATATTTTATATAAAATATGTAACAGCCATCATCTTCTGGCACAACTTTTTCACATAGGGGGTGGTGCGTGTATGGGATGAGCTGCTAGGGGATGTGGTGCAGGCTGGTGCAATTGCAACATTTGGGAGGCATTCGGATGGGTATATGAATAGGAAGGGTTTGGAGAGATATGGGCCGGGTGCTGGCAGTGGGACTAGATTGGGTTGGGATATCTGGTCGGCATGGACGGGTTGGACCGAAGGGTCTGTTTCCATGCTGTACATCTTTATGACTCTATGACATGTCCTTTCATGAGCAGTCTAACCTTTCAATGTGCAACTAAGTTAATATTTCAGATTTGAAGGCAGGAGTAGCAGTGAAGCTACAAGCTCTCACCATTAATCCGACAGCAACTTCCAGCATCCACACATGCACAGAAAAACCCAGAAATCAGCAAGGTGCTGACCAATTTCCCCCACTTCTCCCAAAGCATCTCACTCAGCAATTTGGCATTGGAATACATGCAAAGTCATGAAGATATGATATTTACCCCTGAGATACCCAGTAAGTTTAGAAGGTTAGGTAATCTCCATTTCAGGGTAAATGAATTTTTCATGGCATAACCAGTTTTAATCACTTCCACACAACCTCTCAGACCTTGAATGCTAACAATTTTGAATGTGGAGTCTCATTCCTTTAGCTTTCAATGATTGAAAAAGAATTTTTAAAAAACCTTTTCTTTCTATCACTCTCAATACTATTTTATTTCCCCTTTTCATTTTGAACATGAGTTTACATTGAATTAAATATTCTGACTTACTCTCCGTTTGAGACTCTGCATGTCTCAGTGAGGATTCTTCACTCTGACTGAGATGTATTGTTGCTTACCTGCATCAAATCTGCAATAGAGGGCACGATGCTGTTTCAGATGCCCATTCAGTTGCGATGTGAAAGTTCACTAAATACCTTTTGGCAGCTGCAAGTGTGATGAACTGTGAACACCATTAGTTTGCCTTGGATTGCAAAATCTGGGCCATCACGAAAACCAAGCTCAAATATTGTTTTACTTTCAGGATAATATGTACAGCGTAGTTATCAATGTGTGAATACGTTGTGTTGCAGCACTGACCATTTTATGTCATTTCACTTACAACGTCCCACCCTTGCTGTTGAAAGTGATGCAATGTACTATTTCCAAGTATCATTCCTAGCCCCTTTCTCTTATCTAAACTGATCTGAGCTTCTGCTGAGAATGGTGCTGAACAACACAGCCTATTGAGGCTAAAACCCTTCTCCACACTTTTGTTACCTCATGAGCAGATATTGCTGGTCTTAGAAGCTGTTTTTATAGCTGTACCATAAAAGGAAATTGGAAGCTTTATCAAAATATGGTACAATGCCTATGTACTGCTTTGGAGCGTTTTGGAATATTATTGAGAGATTTTAATAATATGTGTCTGATTTTTGAGAAATTTCTTAACCATCTGGTGTTAACCTATTAAAAAAATACTAGACTGCATAATTTCAACCTGAGTTGAGATGTTTCAATGCAAACTGGCTGATTTGTCAGGAAAACACATTTGTATTTTCTCATGTCTCTATTAATCAGAACAAGAACAAAACTCTTGGCTTTGTTCTCTTATATCCACATTCAAATTTGGGTAACAACAGATCTAAACATAAATCAAGATTATGTCAGATACCTACAGATAATAATTTTTTTTAAAACCCTAATTATTCAGCACCAATTCATTCCGGTCCAGTACTGGATTTAATAAATGATTGTACTAGCTGAACTTATTCCATCAGGTAGATTTATCAAACTGTTGCATTGTTTGATTTACTGATTTCAGGTGTGAGAAGGAAACACAAGTACCTATTGTCTATTTCCACTACAAAGAAATAAGATACAGGGTAAAGAATTCCACAGAGTCTTACTGTGATAATAATAATGGCAGCTACTTTAGTACAACAAGTAATGCTTTGGTTCCACTACAGTGTTTTGATAATTCACAAAAACAGCCAGTCTGCAATGTGTGCACTGGCTTCATCAAGAAATAACATGAAAAACAGCAGCTGCAAATGTATACAAGATGCATTCGTACACCAGTGTGGGACAGCAGGCCATCCTGTTAGAGAGGATGCTAATAAGACATACTGTCTTATTATCAACACAAAAAAAATTGAATGCATTACTCTCCTCTTTTCAGTATTTTACCATACAAATTATCAATCCAATATTGCAGCAGAAGGTCCATCTTACAATGCTGGCTGTAGAATCTTTTCTGGTTATCATGCGTCAAGTCTTCTATCTGTGACCCATGGAAATACATTTGCATCTACCGCATAAACATAACAATTATCCTTGAAACTGTAGCATCCACTTATATCTGCTCGTGAACAAGACCAGGTCTGTATGTATAGTATTTTCATTTTTGTCTCAAAGCTCTTTTGGTATAGAATACTGTGGACAAAAAAATAAAACTGTGTCAAAAAGTTCATTGGCATACCATTAATGAAAGGAATGCATGTGTTGGTACGCCCAACAGGTGGGAAGCTATCTGCAGATTGATTTGCTTAATGTAAATCATTTCTAACAGTGATGTGACTGTGGCTGTCAGAAAACAGTACCAGGAGGTAATACTTTTCATCATAGACCTCTCAATAAATTGGGGTGTTTCCTGCAGCTTACCTACCAATTCAAAACCTTGTCAAATAGTGAATATTTCAATACTTAAACTGCTCTTTTCATTGCTCCCAAAAACGGTAGCAAGACATTTTCATTTGACGTGTTGATTTTTCTTAATGAACCAGCTGCAGAGCAATACAGATTAACCCAGACAAAAGTACTAAACCTTTTGCCCTTTATAAATGTATATTCCCTTTCTCCAAGCCCTTTACAGCATGCATTTACACATCACAATGTGTACTATACTGCAGGTATAAACAGGAAACAAAGTAGTCTAAAACATAAAGTGCATCTAAATGGCTTTGCACAAAGTTCTAAACATCCATGGTTATACTTCTGTCAAACTCAGGATTGTTGTTATAAACTGTTGTCATTGGGTGGTAGGCTGGACAAACATGCTGTCTTCATTCTATAGAAGGCAGGAATTATTTTCTACTTATTCACCGCTTCTTTCTTCTTTTCTCCGTCGCTTGCCTCCAGTGCTGGTCCACACAGGCACAGAGGCAGCAGCAACACCATAATCCTCCAACTTCAGTTTGAGCTGCAACAAATTGTGAGAAATAAGCATTAATTAAAATCTGCACACCAGTAAAGGAGTGACATCGAAGAAGTTGTGCAATGAGCCATCGCAACTGGGTTCAAAGGGTTGTCGAAGAAAATAACATTCCTGAAAAAGATACTCAAATAAAGGAGCTAAAAAGTTCAAGAATATCAGCCATCTGCAATCTTACGTTTATCACATGCTATATTATTACAAAGCCATTTGAATTAACCAGACAGTATCATAGAACCAGAAAATTGTTAGAGAACAGGAGGCCAATTGGCATATTGCTGGTTACAAGAGCAGATTGGATAAGTCTTATTCCCTACATGTCCTGCATGATTTTCTTCTCCTTAGGTGCTTATCCAATTCATAGAGTCATAGAGATGTACAGCATGGAAACAGACCCTTCGTGCAACTATTGACCAAATATCCCAATCCAACCTAGTCCTACCTGCCAGCACCCAGCCCATATCCCTCCAAACCCTTCCTATTCATATACCATCCAGATGCCTTTTAAATGTTGCAAGTGTACCAGCCTCCACCACTTCCTCTGGCAGCTCATTCCATACACTTACCGCCCTCTCGTGAAAAAGTTGCCCCTTAGGTCTCTTTCATATCTTTCCCCTCTCACTCTAAACCTATGCCTTCTAGTTCTGGACTCCCACACCCAGGGAAAAGACTATGTCTATTTATCCTATCCAGGCCCCTCATGACTTTATAAAACCTCTAAGGTCACCCCTCAGCCTCCGACGCTCCAGGGAAGACAGCCCTAGCCTATTCGGCACAGTGGCTCAGCTGGTTAGCACTGCTGCCTCACAGCACCAGGTTCCCAGGTTCGATTCCAGCCTCGGGCAACTGTCTGTGTGGAGTTTGCACATCCTCCCCGTGTCTGCATGGGTTTCCTCCAGGTGTTCTGGTTTCCTCCCACAATCCAAAGATGTGCAGGTCAGGTGAACTGGCCATGCTAAATTGCCTCGTAGGTTAGGTGCGTTAGTCAGAGGGAAATGAGTCTGGGTGGGTTACTCTTCGGAGGGTCGGTGTGGACTTGTTGGGCCGAAGGGCCTGTTTCCACACTTTAGGGAATCTAATCTAAGGAGAAAGTGAGGACTCCAGATGCTGGAGATCAGAGCTGAAAAATGTGTTGCTGGAAAAGCGCAGCAGGTCAGGCAGCAGCCAAGGAGCTGGAGAATCGACATTTCAGAAGGGCTTATGCCCAAAACGTCGATTCTCCTGCTCCTTGGAATCTAATCTAATCTAATCTATTCAACTCAAATCCTCCAACCCTGGCAACATCCTTATAAATCTTTTCTGAACCCTTTCAAGTTTCACAACATCTTTCCGATTGGAAGGAGACCAGAATTGCAAGCAATATTCCAAAAGTGGCCGAACCAATGTCTTGTACAGCCGCAACATGACCTCCCAATTCCTGTACTCCGTACTCTGACCAATAAAAGAAAGCATATCAAATGCCTTCTTCACTATCCTTTCAAGGAGCTATGAACCTGCATTCCAAGGTCTCTCTGGTCAGCAACACTCCCTAGGACCTTAGCAGGACTTCAACACTTAATGGTAAGACTTGCTTTCCGAAAATGCAGCATGCCACATTTATCTACATTAAACTTCATCTGCCACTTCTCAGCCCATTGGCCCATCTGATCAAGATCCCATTGTAATCTGAGGTAACCTTCTTTGCTGTCCACCACACCTCCAATTTTGGTGTCATCAGCAAACTTACTAACTACACTTCTTATGCTCACATCCAAATGTATGTGCTCCATCACTCTCTCAGAAAAGACATTCTAGCTCACAACTGCTGAGTTAATAGAAAAGTGTTTGTCTCTAAAAATCTGATCAAGTCTCTAAAATTGTCAAGATCTGTTTGAAGTGCACTTATTTGAAATATTAATTGTTTCTCCTTCCACAGATGCTATTGTACCTGCTGAAGTTTTCCCAGAACTTCTTTTGTTTTTTTTTTAAAAAAATAGGCAGGTATTTGTGGCAATGTAATTTAATGCATGAGAGATCCGCCCTCATTTTCCAAAGCAAAATTAAGATCTAAATGAATGCTTGTGTAGATACAGTTTTGAAAGAGATTAATCTTAAGAGTTCACTGTTATTTCAGGCAAATATGTTTTACCCGTATTTATAGATGTCGTACTAATTTAATTTTGAGTTGATCTTATTTATTATAGTTAAATAATTGTCTCAGGCATTGGAAGTTTTAACTTTACCATTCTTGTCTGTGTAAAATCAGCCAACTAATTAAAACCATTTAACCTTTTTTCCAAAATTCCATTAACACCTCCCCTTCTCTTCCTTCTACAGTTGGGAATTACCAGCAACCTATTTCAGAGTTCATAATTTCAAATTAATAAGAATTAGAGTTGGGTTTGCCTTCCACATCATCTTAACTTGAGAACATCTTTTACAAATTCATGCATATAGTTTAAAATAAAAATTAATACTTTCCACACAGATTTAGATCAATAATTACTTTGACGATACCAATTAATTTCCTGGTTTTTCAACTTTCTGATACACTTTGACTGTTTCATTCTTCCCCACCACAAATACAGGCATCCTGCCAGGTGGGAAATTAGTACCAACAAAACAACCTGTATTTGTATAGTATTTCTAAGAGACTGAAACATCCCCAAGGTGCTTACCAGCATGACAAATCATAACTTGATAGTAAATCACATGAGAAAATACTAGGTCAGAGGACCAAAAAACTGGTCAGATAGGTTTTAAGGAATGTTTTAGAGGAGAAAAGAGGGGTTTTTAAAGGAAGATATTCCAGAGCTTAGCATCCACCAGTTGAAGCAATAGCCAGCAATGGTGGAGTGATTATAACCAGGATGGCAAATGGCCAAAATGGGAGTGCAGATGTCCTGGAGGATTCTAGGGCTGGAGGAGAATACAGAAAAAAGGGAAGTACTAGATCATGGAGGAATTTGAATAAAAGGATGATTATTTTAAAGCTGCTTAACTGAGACCTAATCAAGTCAGCAGGCACAGAGATGCTGTATAAACAGGACTTGGTTCAAGTTAAGACATGAATGCAGAGTTTTGGACAACCTCCAGTCTACAGAATGTAGAATGCGGGATGCTCACCAGGCATGTACTGGAACAGTCAAGTCTAGAAATGACAAAACAGCTGAAGGTTTCAGTACCAGATGACATGAGGCAGAGTGTTGTTGGAGAAGTGGATATATAGGTGACCTTAGTGATGATATGCAGCTAGAAGCTCCTTTCTGGGATAAATATGATACAGCGTGACAAATAACCTGATCCTGCCACAGCCTTCTGACAGAATGAGGTGGTGCTTGGCAGCTAGAGACCAGCAAAGCTCCCCCTGAGATGTGCTGCTCTGAGGGTTCAGGCACAACAAAGAGGGATCCACACAAGAAACATAATGAACGGGAACACAGGGGGACTAGAATTTGAGGTCAGAAATAATGTTCTCTCTAAGCTTACTGAGAGTCGCACAGGTGCTTGATGTAAATACATGATCCCTTTTAATATTTTCTTGTGTAGCTTTGCATGCACTGTTAACTTAAGCAACCAGACTGATTCTTTGGGAACCTTCTGGTTGCTATGTGGCCACTCAGCATGGAGAGATCTGAATGCAATCATTTTGGTCTTCCCAATATTTAACTGGTGAAAATCTTTTGTCAATCATTCTGGCAAGTTAGTGAAAAAATCAAAAGGGGTGACGGTTGGAAACAGCCTAGTGTTGTGAGAGTACATGTGTAAACAGAGGCTGCGTTTTCAGATGATGTAGGTTAGACTCTCAGAGAAAGTAAATAAGAGTTGCAGTGTGGGAGCAGCAGAGAAGTCACTGCCTGCCCTTTTTGCCCAGGGTGGGAGAGTCCAGAACAAGGGGGTATATGTGAGAGGGGAAAGATTTAAAAGGGACCTAAGGGCCAACTTTTTCCACACAGAAGGTTGCACATGTATGGCATGAGCTGCCAGATAAAGTGGTGGAGGCTGGTACAATTACAACATTTAAAAGGCATTTGGATGGGTATATAAACAGGAAGGGTTTAGACAAATAAGGGGCAAATACTGGCCAATGGATCTAGTTTAATTTAGATTATCTGGTTGGCATGGATAAGTTGGACTGAAGGGTATGTTTCGGAGATGTATATTTTTATGATCATAAACAGAGTGGAACCAGGTGAAGGCACTCTCACCCAACTGGATATCAGGGATAATGTGATTGAGGATGGTGCAGTCAACAGTGTCAAAGCCTGCGGACAAATCAAGAAGGCTGAGGAGGGATAGCTTATTTTCATCATTGTCACAAAGGATGTCATCTGTGACTTTGATACAGAGCAGTTTGTGAACTGTATTAGGAGAGGGTCTCAGGAACACATTTGGCAGGTGACAGTACATCACTCAGGAGGATGTTACAGAACCTGTCTCCTGTGTGACTTCAGAGTGGGAAATTTTCACAGAAAGCTACAAAAACCATTACAAATTCTGCAATTAAGCATAACTTTGAGAGTATAAAAAACAAGTTTGCCATGGAGAGATACTGAGAATTGAAACTTCTCTGCCTTCGGCAAACCTAACCACATTTAAACTGGGAATAACAATATAATGTCACTGAGTTATGTCAATAATTAAGTTTCCCTATAATGATCATCGACTTTAACATGAGCAGTCAGCAAGCTCTCCTTAGCATGGTGACAAATCCCATAAGTGTAAAAGCAAAGTGAAAAGACAGAACATGACACAACAAAACTGTTCATGTCACCCACATTTCAATATTTAACTGTGTTTTTAAGAAACTAAAACTAATTACCATTTTATTTGGAAAGACTGAAAATCAAGATAATATGAGAATCCACTTAATGTCAGTCAGTCCATTCATACTAGGGTCATCTTCCTTCAACAAACTCCAACACAATCTACAAAAAAAGTGTTTAAACACATTTTTAAAACATGGCTATCACTGACTGGGCAAGCATTAATACCCACCCCATAATCATCATCAAGAAGGTGGTGATGAGTTGCCTTTTCAAGCCACTACAGTCCATGTAGTGCAAGTTCACCCACAATGTTGTTGGGGAGGGAGTTCCAGGAGTTTGACCCAGTGACACTAAAGGAACAGCGACATATTTTCACTTCTGTATGGTATGTGGCTTGGAAGGGAACTTGCAGGATGTCGTGTTCCCATGTATGCCTCTATGGGAGAGGGTATGGGTTTGGAGAGTGCAATCTAAGGCAATTTGGTGAGTAGTTAAAGTTCATTTTGCAGATGGTAAACACTGGTACCACGGTGCATCAATGGTGGAGGGATTGAATAGTGAAGGTTTTAGATGGGTGCCAATCTAGTGTGCAGCTTTGTTCTGAATAAGCGATGTTGGGGCTACATACATCCAGGCATTCCATCACACACTTGACTTGTGCCTTGTGGATGGTTTTGAGCAATCAGGTGAGTTACTCACCACAATATTCACAGTCTCTTAACTGCTCTTATAGTACAGTATTTAAAATACTAATCCAGCTCAATTTCTTGTCAATAGTAGCTCCCAGGATGTGGATCGTAGGGGATTTAGCAATGGTAATGTGTTAGATTCTCTTTTGTAAGAGATGGTCATTGCCTGGCACTTGTGTGGTGTGCATATTACGTGCCATTTATCAGTCCAAACCCAAATATTATCTAGGTCTTGATGCATATGAACACAAATTGCTTTAATATCTGGAGAATCATGAATGCACCATGTTCCAAACTAATCATCAGTGAACATCTTGACCTCCTACCTTATGATTGAGGGAACGTAACTGATGAAGCTGCTGAAGATGACACTGCACATTACCTGAGTAATATAGCAATGTCCTAGTACTGAATTGATTGACTTATAACAAAAACAACCAGCATCCTTTGTGCTTGGTATGATTCCAAATGGTAGCCAGATTCTCCCTCGATCCCACAGACTCCAGCTTTGAGGATTCCTTGATGTCAAAGGTAGCCACCCACACTTCCCCTTGAGTTCAGTTATTTTGTCCATGCTTGGACCATGTCTGTAATGTGATTAGGGTCTGAGTGGGCCTGGTGGAAGCCAAATGAGCAACAGTTAGCAGGATACTGTTGAATTAATGTCACTTGATAGCACTGTCTATGATACCTTACAGCACTTTACTGATGTCTGAGAATAGACAAATCAGGTTGGATTTGTCCTGCTTTTTGTGGACAGCACATACCTTGTCAATTTTCCACATTACTGGATTCCAATATTATAATTGCAGCACAAAGCTTGGCTAAGGGCATGCATAGTTCTGGATTCTCTTCAGCAGATTCTTGATATCAAACGAGGTGTATCGAATTGCCAATAGACTGGTACCTGTGATGCTGGGGACCTCTAGAGGAGACAGAGTTGGATCATCCAGCTCCTTTTGGTTCTTACATTTCTTTCTATTCTGTTTTGTTTAGTTTATAATCATGGAGGAGACCATAATCCAGAGGCCCAGGGTAATACCTTGGGAACACAAATTTAAATGCCACCTTTGCACCTGGTGGAATTTGAAATAAATTGATAAAGTCAGAATTTAAAAAAATATCAGTCTCACCAATGGTAAACAAGAAACAACTATCGATTGCTGTTATCAAAAACCTACAGAGTTCATTAATACCCTTTAAGGAAGAAAGGAAATCTACCATACTTACCTGGACAAAGTGGCTGGTTCTTAAACACTGTTTCAACTGTTCCAGCAAGCTACTCATTTCAGAGGTAATTAGGGACAGGTGTCAAATGATGGCCTTGCTAGTGACACACACCCATGAAAGAATAAACAAAAAGTTGGTATCAAAAACCTTGGTTCAAGAATGCATCTCCTGATATTGATGATTTGGAGGAGCTGGTGTTGAACTGGGGTGTACAAATTAAATCACACAACACCAGGTTATAGTCCAACAGGTTTATTTGGAAGCACTAACTTTCAGGTGCTGCTCCTTCAACTGGTAGCACAACCACCTAATGAAGGAGCAGTGCTCCGAAAGTTAGTGCTTCCAAATAAACCTGTTGGACTGTTACCTGGTGTGATTTTTAACCTTCTCCTGAGTTTACACACAATTAAAAATAGAAAACCTACTTCAATAAATGATTATTGATATTTATTACAAAACTTAGAATAGGGTATTCATGCTCACCTCAATTAATTGCTGTTGGCTAAACAAGGCTCATCCCTATATTTAGGGCCCATTCTTCTGACCCTTCTCAACAGGAAATTGATGATTTGGAAAAAACATTGTCTAAAGATAATAAGACTGCGATTTTATTGCGAGTCTTTAATATGTAAGGTTGCATTCTGGTGTGCAACGAACTGTCTGGATAACTCAGTTTAACTGTAATATTTATCTCTGGTCATGATAATAGGTCAACACCAATCATCATCCTATTACATGTGGAGATATTCATTATATAACACATTGCTATGCCAGCTGCACTCGAGAAAGATGAGAAATCATTGCCATTGCACAACATTATGCAGACAGTATTGGAGAGAGAGCAATGTGTACTTTACATATATTAATAGGTCTGACCCATATGATTGGCAGCGGCAGCTATAGCGCACAATGTGAACACATGGATACTGGCATTTCTTAAGTATATTAAGTGACAGTGAATTGTCAGTCATTATATATGTCTCAGGAACAGAACAAATTCAGATAGAATAGAAACTCTGATCAATTTAGCTAGATCAAGACAAATAAAGGAAACAGTTATTTGGAACACAAGGGTGTTTATGTACAATATAATGAGGGTAGCAGTCAGGACTTATGGAAGATGACAAGAAGCAGGAAGATTGGGTCACAATGTCAATCAGCAAAGGTGTTATCCTCAGTATGTGTTATTCTGAACTTCAAACTAATTACTTATTATAAAACTGGACACAAAAATGTTGGGAAAGATCGCTGAAGGGTCACGTGACTTCTTTTCTGGATTAGAAAATGTCCCTCCCTTAAAAGGGAATAAAAGAATATTCCAAACTAATATGATTCAGTTCCTGAACCCATGGCTTCCTCATCATGCGATTTTAAACAATTTTTAGTCCTTTTCCCAAGTAAGGTAGAGTGCTTATGTTGATTACACATTCTGAATTGTAGCTGAACACCCCTGAAGATTTGAGACAGTCAGTATCTTTGTTTTGGAATGACGCATTTAAATCAGATAACAACTTAAGAGTTCTGAGGAAGGGTCACTGGACCCAAAACATTAATTCCGATTTGTCTCCACAGATGCTGCTAGACCTGTTGAGCTTTTCCAGCAAACAAATTCAGAAAAAGCAAAAAGACATCAGGTTGCCAGAGTATATAACTTATTTCAGTTTGAAGTTCACATGATAACCAACCTACCAGCTAGTCAATTGAATAAACCTAGTTACCTGTTACTCTCCAACTTACAAAACCTTTACTTCAACTTTAAGTTATCAAAATCATCCAAGAAACCACAGGTTGCCACATGGGAGGCAGGACATTGTAAATTGGAGACTGAAATAACTACAACCTGTAGCAGTATACCTTTGTCTTTACCTGCAACCAAACTTTAGGTATATGTGTATATGTACGAGACTGAGTGGGTAACATTGTGCTAATGCAGGTTAAATATGAGACAATAAATAACCTTCTTCATTTCAAAAACCACAAAGGCTTATAGCTGTAATAATCTGATTAGAATCTACACTTCAGAAGATAAGAAAACATACACTTCTTACCATAAGAACAGACAGTAGGAGAGGAAACAACATTGTTGTTCAAACCCCTATCAATGTACTTAGCCACTGGGTGTATCATGCTAGTAATCTGGGATTGAATGAAAACCAAGTTGGTAGGAGTCTACGTTATAGCAGAATTAGAATGGCAAATTCCAAAGTAGTTCTACTGGCTACAATACAGCTCCTTGCCAACATCGGAAATTTGAGGCAACTTCCAGTGGCTGCCACAGTCTCAACATACCTCAAATTTTATGCATCCAGCTTCCACCTACATAACCAGCAAGACAGGACAGAAGGAGCATGAAGTGCCACAAAGTTTGCTGCTTTCAAATGTTGGTGGTTACTGGTATTTTATTTAGAATCATTGAGTTGATCACTTTCACCATTAACAACGACAGCACAATATATTACACTCAGTCTTCTTTATTTGCTACCTGTGGGTCCAGGTACTCTCAAGATTGGACCCAGGCCCTCAGCTGATTTGAAATGTCTCCAAAAGAGCAGGAATGCATATATGGTAATCCTCAGTGTGCAAGTGGGTGTAGGAATACACCCATTATCTTTTATGACATCTGGGTGCAAGCATCTGCATCTCATGGTCTAGTCCAGTTCCACAAGTGGTCAGTCTTGGTAATCTCTGCACAGGAGAGGGTATTAGTGGTCTCCACCTTGTTATCTGCTGTTCACCTGTACCTCTATTCCTAGCAAATATTGAGGAGCGAGTGAACATTCTATCCCACTGCTGACTCTCCACTATTATGAAGGATTGCGCACATTAACAAGTCAAGATAATACCCTGAGTCATCACAGAATGAAAAAGATAGCTGCAGACTGGTGGGAAGGGGCATAGGAGACACTCTGTACGTTCAGATGATGGGAAGCTGCTAGAACAGAGTGACACTGCTGACTACGTAGCTTCCAACCATAAAACCGTAAGGAATAAGAACAGTGGGCCATTCAGCCCTTCGAACCTACTGTGCCATTCAATAGGATAACAGCTGATCCAACATTCCTCACGTCCACTTCTCTGCCTTTTCCAGTAACCCTCGTTCCCTTACTGATCAGGAATCTATTTATCTCAGCTTTAAATATATACAAGAACTCTGCCTTCATGGGTCTTTGTGACATGGAGTTCCAACGACTCTTAACAGTCTGAGGGAAGAAATTCCTCCTCTTCGCAGTCTTAAACTGGTGCCCTTTTATGCTGAGTCTATATCCTCTGGTCCTACACTCTCCCAAGGGATGAAATATCCTGTGAGCATTTAGCCTGTCAAGCCCCATAAGAATCCTTTATGTTTCAGTGAGACCACCTCTCAGTCTTCTAAATTCCAATGAGCACAATTCCAACCTGTTTAGCCTTTGCTCATAAGACAATTTTTCCTTACCAGAGACCATCCTAGTGAACTGTCTCTGAATTGCCTCCAATGAAACAATGCCCTTCCATACGTGCACCTGTACACCTCATACAGTTGCAGTAAGACTTCCTTACTCTTATACTCTAAGTCTCTTGAAATAAGGGCCAAGATTCCATTAGCCTTCCTGATTATCTGCTGCAGCTGTATTCTAGTTTTCTGTGTTTAATGCACAAGTACATCCAAGTCCCTATGAGTCACAGCTTTCTTCCATTTTTTTTCTCAATAAAATAATACTATGTTCTTTTGTTCTTCCTTTCAAAATAATCAACGTTGCATTTTCCCACCATGAGGGCCATCAGACTCAATCTGAGCCTTTTAACAATCTCAATAGCCCCAGAATTATTTATTTACAAATGGTGGTGGAAGAGGCATTGACTTTGCATACAGCTTCACTCTATAATTTGACTGAGGCCAAGGGTGGGTGTGTAGGTGGCTGGCTGGGCACTGTACCACTAAAAACACACATATTATCTAAATTCAAGTATTGCTCCTGGCAGACATGTCTAGTGGCATCCAGATGCTAGCCTTCATCTGTCCATTGTGCAGAAGACAATATCCAATGTCCAAAGTTTTGGCTGTTCTATGCATAACCGGCAGAATCAAGTTCGCTCAGCAGTCACTGGCAATCCAGTATAGCAACTTCAATTTCCAGGGTTTTTAATAGTCCACAGACAATCGCAGCTAAATAGTTTTTAAAAACGCATTCATATAAAATGGCAAGATTAGAAGCAATGGTAAAACTTCAATCGAAGGGTTGAACTGGATAGGGATAACAATGAACCTCAAATTTCCGCTTTGTTAATTTTTACAATGAAGTATTTGTAATGCTACATGCAGGCAGTTTACAGTAAATACTTAACTAAAACAAAATAGTTTTAGTACAAATATTTGTTCGGATCCTATTGCTGTTTTGTGAGGTTTCCAACAGATATACAGCTAACATCAATACAGCTTAAAACATGCTGATTTGAAAGTAATTGATTATTGTTTAAATAAGCAGAGTTGTGTGATATGGAGTGACCCTGTACTTGGCTCAGGAAACAAATTCAATCTTTATATACCACCACATTTTCTATTGAATCTTGGAATGGTTAACACAGAAATAAACATTGAAAGCAAAAAGATTGTTAACAGTTACGTGAAGATTTTAGGTCCAGAAGAGTCCATTATGTTAATTCTATAGTTGATTAAGCAGGCAAATCTTAAAAGGAAATAATGATGTGATCGATTGAAAGGGGAAGATTGAATTTTAAAGTTATTTCATGGGATCGGGGCATCACTGGTAGGGCCAGTATTTGTTGCTCCTTTTCTAATTTGTCTTGAACTGAGTGGCCTCCCAGTTCATTGCATATAGCAGTTTTGAGTCAAACGCAATGCTGTAGGTCTGAAGTCACATGTAGGCCAGACTAAAGAAGAATGGCAGATCTCTTTCCTCAGATGTTAACAAACCAGATGGATTTTTACAACAATTGATGATAGTTTCATAGTTACCCTTACTGAGATTAGCTTTATACTCCAGATTGTATCATACCAATTTAAAGTTTACCAGCTGCCATGGAGAGATTTGTATCTATGCTTTTGAAGCATAAACCTGGGCCCTGGATTACTAGTCTAATGATATTACTGCTATGCTATTGTCCAGTTAGTTTTTTCCCCAATGCTATGGTCTGTCTGGGCCCTCCAGTCAAGTAATGCCAGTAAATTTCCACTAAAGTCAACAGCTAACAACGCTCACAAGCTTGGACCACTGATAGCTTTTCATCCAGCTTTCATTGCTACATGTTGAGAACCATCTGGACTTTTATAAAGCAGCAGGGCTGAAATCAAAAATTCAAAAGGCATAAGAGTGATCCAGTGCCCTCCCACAATTATAGTATCAAGTCTCCATAATTTTAAATAGGAAATTAATATTATTATTGAGATTCCCTGGTGTTCTTAGTCATGTTCCCTAGTCCAGCACTTGACAGAAGGCAAATTAGTGAAAACATCTTCAGGCACAAAGCCCATGCCTAAAAACCATTACGTTGACATAGTGACGGTGCAGTGATATGAACAGCTTTTATATTGAACCTTACCTTCTGAGGAAAGGCAATAAAGAACCTTGACATGAAATAGTGTTCAGGTCAGTTCTCTCACTTTTCTCCCTATATCTGTTCATGAAATATTTTCCTCTGAAGAAAATCCATTTCTAACCAGAGTTTGAGGGATTTTACACTCAACTGGAAACAGACAAATACACTAATCTCATATGTTTGTACTGTGCATATTGACTTTTATATACTTTAGAATGATATAAGGACATAAAACAGAGGAGCAGAAGGCAATTCAGCCCATCAAGTTTGTTCTGCTATTCAATGTCACCTGGGCTGATGTGATAATCCTAAACACTTCCCTGCCTTGTCCCATAAACCATCATTTCCTTCCCGATTAAAAATTTGTATGGCTTAGTCTCTACAATAGTCTGCAGTGAAGAATTGCACAAATTCACAACTCCATGGGAGAAGAAATTCCTCCTCATACCTGACTTAAATGGGTAACATTTTAATCTGAGGTTACGCTCTCTGGTGTTAGGCTCTTCCACCAGGGAAAAACAAAACGTTCCACATCTATCATGTCAAGTTTCCTAAGAACCTTATTTATTACAGGAAGGTCTCCTCCCGCACTTTTCTTAGAATTAGTTTTGAAGGACTGACAATATCACTGATATATCTTTCAATATAAGATTGCCTAGCCATACATTTTTCAGTTTCTTTTGACATATAATATTGCTTTCATGAATGAAATTTTGGAATCACAATTATTTTGTGGAAAGGAAATATTAAAATATCTGGTGAGCACTGCAATTAAAAGGTACCTAGATTTCAAACTTAGGGAGTTACTGGCCTTTCACCCTTCAAGCCTGCAAGCCTGCAATAAAATAAAAGAGCTAAAGGGATAGCACGATTGTCACAAAATATCCTCAGTGTTCTACTAACCTTATAATAAATTCTCAAGTCATGTGACTTGAGCCAAAAGCTAACTCCACAGCCATTTGCTCCAAGTTCCATCAATAGATGAAGAATGTGCTGGAAGTGATTTCTTGGTGACGAAATAGTTTTACTTCACTTGTTTCTTCTCCATCCTCCAAAATTCATAAGGTAGTTTGGTACTGTAAACTTCAAAACTTTTATAACTGTTCATGGATTGAAAGAATCAGCAATAATTTTGTCTAGAATAAACTTTTAAAGGGTATCGGGCAGCATAGTGGCTCAGTAGTTAGCACGGATGCTTCACTGTGGGTTCGGTTCCACCCTCAGGTGACTGTATGTGTGGAGTTTGCACAATCACCCTGTGTCCGTGTGGGTTTTCTCTGAGTGCTCGGATTTCCACCCACAGTACAAAGATGTGCAGTTTAGGTGTGTTAGCCATAGGAAATGCAGAGTTATAGGGATAGGGTGGGTCAGGGTGAAGTCGATGGGCTGGCCTGCTTCCACACTGTAGGGATTCTGTTGTACTTTGACAAGGACAAACCTATATACAAATTGAAAGCAATTAGCCATGTCTGGGGGAAAGAGTCATCAAAGCTACATTAACTGTTTTGATTTCGGGCTAATAACTGGCTGCTTTATGCCATAAGGACAAATGATTGCCCTGCAGAAGAATTTAAGGAATTAATCACAGGAAAGTTGCAACTTCAAACAGACCGTTAAGGCTGACTGTAACAAGGAACAAAGAAGTTACTTCTGAAAAGGAAGCTGCTGCCGACTCAAGGACTCCAAAAGAGTAATCAATATTTTGGATGAGGGAATCTAAAAATCTAAGGGACAAAAAAAAACCTGTATAAGAATTCAACTCCAGAATTTTTTATTAGCAGAACTTTGAAGAACAACGCTGTACAAGGATCAAACACTGGACATTTCCAGAGACAGACACTTTGTTTGGAATCATAGCTGAATTCCACCATTAATCGGTTAATAGCCTGGTTGGGTTGTGAGACTTAACTTGCTTACTCGAGGGGTCTTATTTTGGCTGCTACATGCAATAAAGTTTAAACCATTGTTTTAGTACTTGATTGCGAGATTTCTTAATAAGTTGCCAAATTAGAGGTAACTTGCGGTGATTTACCTACAACAGCAGATAAAGGTAATAAAGAATCACCATCAATTTCTAACTTGAGCAGTCTTGAAAGTTTAGGTTAAATATACAAAAACCTCAGATGTTTATGCTCGAATCTTATTCGCATAAATAGTACTACTGGTTTAGTCTGAGCACTAGTTGCTTCCTCTTTCGTATGAACAAAAATTTCTTTATTTCTTAAAGACTGGGATAGCTCCATTTTGCAACTGCTTTAAATATTAAACCATAACTCATTAACCAGAAGTCTTTCTGGTATTTTTAGCTTTCCCCAAAGAAACTGACTTTAAACTTGTACTTGCTAATTTCCAAGGAGTTAAAAATTTCACCCATATAGGTACAATTATTTTCTTCCTTTTCAATATAGAAGTTCTTTTGCAAATCCCAATGCTGTAAAAGGAGGAAAAGGGAGACTGACTCATGGAATTTTATTAATATTGATTGCTGAAAAAAAAACAGTAGGATGAGTCATTCCAACTGAACTAGTACCATGACATGAATGAACAAAGCCAGAGGAACGTTCAAAGTAAAATTGCAATGTACAGCTTTTCACCCTCCTCCAGACTCCTACCCATATCCTCTAACGATCTCAAGGCTATAGAAGGCCCACATATTAACCCATAAAAGAGGTTTAGCAATAGAACACAAACAGGTGCAACAAACTTCACTTGTATCAAAATTTGGCATGCTCCTGTGCAGTGCTGTAGTTCCACTTGGCTGGTGCAACGCTGAGATGTGAGCAAGAGCTGAGAATAACAGCATCACCTTGGTGGTAATGTTTCAGTCATTAAATTGCTTGGTGTGTTGCTGCCAGGTTTTCAGAGGATTCTTTGGGAATTTACTTGTTACGCTACCACTAATGTGCAGCCAATTGGTAGGTCAATCTTCTCCTTCACAAGTACTTCCGCAGTCATCTGATCATCAGAAGGCCATTGCAACACGCGGATTGCAATAATTTTCATCAATTTTTAAACAAACAAAAAACAACCAAGATGCTCATCTAATTCTCAGTCCTTTTGGTTTTATATTGATCCATTTTTCTCTCTGGCATGTGAATACACAGGATTGACTTGACAACTTAGGCCCTGCCTAGAAGTAACCTACTGTTTTCCTTTGCTAATAACTGGTGCTTCTCTCTCTCTTTCATTGGTTCCTGGCCCAACGTTAACAGCAGCAGATCCACAGAGTTGTCCAGAAAATCTCTTCCTGCTCACACTAAGACTTGCAATGCCCCCAGTTGGCAAAGTTAAGTATTACTCAAAGTTATTGTTTCAGACTTTTCATTAGTCTTTGTCACAGGCTGTCTGTAACTCCTTTGTCACCGAATGGCTAAATTTCAACTGAAAACAACAAATGCTGGATATCACAGCGAGTCAAACAGCATCCACGGAGAGACAGCAAGCTAAAGTTGAGTCAATTGGTAGGTCCAATCTGTCAATGTTAGCTATATGTATTTTCATGTATTTGCAATCAAGAACTTATTTCTGTTCACTATGCTGTTATAGGAGTGACACATCCAAAATTGGGACTTACATTGAGGTGTCATCATCTTCTGCAGCTCTCAAATAATATTCACATCCCTTGGCTACAATTTCAATACCATCGGTCATATAAAATTCACCCTTTCGTGAGAACTTGCTTGTCTAACATTGTGTGCTTGGTTTCCATCGAAGCTAGCCTTTACGCTGCAAGAAATATGCAGTTCCTTAACTCCATCAGAAAAACTGGGGGTGATGTCTTGAGAGTTTCTTAAAATCATGCAAGAAGGCAAATTTTACAAATAAATTTGGCAGGATATAATCACCAAACAAGTATGTGCAGTTCTGAGAATCAAACTGAATCATTATTAATGGATAGCAAAACTCTACAGTTTTTCAAACAAATTAACTGATGTTGGCATCAAAATTGTTCTGTAAGTATGGAGAACTGCAATGCATCAAACCCAGGCTAAGCTTAACTGCTATACTTTCACTAACTCTCCCTATAGATGCTGCCTGACCTGCCAAATTTCTCCAACACTTTGTTTTTATATTGTTACTTCATATAATATCATGTGGTGGAAACTTGTTCCACTTCCTTTTTCAGAAGTATTTCTCTCGGGCCTCATTCACGATGAGGGGCTTTTGCTTGAACCGGCGACTCTCCTTCTTTGGATGCTGCCTGACCTGCTGTGCTTTTCCAGCACTACACTCTTGACTCGGGTCTAGCGCCACCTGTTGGTAGGTATTGGCGTCTGTGAGTAGTGCATTGGCTTTCTCTATGTAGCCCCTTCTGTTCAGGATGACTGCGAGCCGACCTTTGTGTACAGATAATGTAATGATGTTTTTGTCTTTTTTGAGGTTTTCTAGGGCTTTCTTTTCTTGTGTGTTCAGTTTGTTTCCTTCCCTCTTTCGACTCAGAGTAGGTGCAACTGTCTGTCTGATCGTTTGTTGTGTTTCTTCAGTGAGTTTGTTGTCCTTCAATGTGGTTGCTAATGCCGCTAGGAAATCCTTCATGTCAGCGTCTCGGTAATTGAAATTTAATCCTTTCATTAGTACCGCTTTTTGTGTGTCTGATAGGGTCCAGTCTGATAAGTTCTTTATCCATGCCCCTGTGTTATCGGTTTTGTCTTTTTTTGAGAGTTTGTCAAGTTTTTTCTTCAGGTCCCGATTTTTCTTTATCTGTGTTTATCTCATTGTGTCTATTTGCAAGTTTCCAGTAAGTTTTCAAAATTAGGCTGTTGCTGTTTTAAGTGCAAGCAGTCTAGTTAGCAATTTTTAAAATCTTTTAATCTGAAAAAAAACTAAGAAACTGATGACTTAATTGCTCAGATTCATCCATTACCAGTCTCTTCTTCCTGACTATTTTAAATCCCTTGCAATTTAATACTGACAACATAAAGAAAGTTTCATTTTCTGCTCAAGTAATTAATGTGCTCCAAAAACAATGGGTCCATGCTGTGGCACAGCAATTGGCACTGCTCGCTCAGAGTACAAGAGACCTGGGTTCAATTCCAGCCTTGACTGACTGCTTGTGTGGAGTTCGAACATTCTCCCCATGTTTACATGGGTTCCTCTTGGTGTTCCGGTTTCCTCCCACAGTCCAAAAACATGCAAGGTTTGGTGGATTGGCCATGCTAAAAATTGCCCTGTAGTGTCCAGGGAGGTGTAGGCTAGGTGGATTAGTTGCAGTAAATGTAGGGTTACAGGGATAGGGAGGGACGCTCTCCGAAGGGTCAGTGCACACTCACTGGGCCAAATGGCTTAATTCTGCACAGAAGGGATTCTATGAACTAATTTCTGAAGAAAAGTACTTTTTTCCAAATTGATATTGCCTTTAACATTTGCTGTTTATATTCTCTTTGTAAATCATTTCAAATATTGTTGCTATTTTGTAACTTACTACTTTGCAATTTCCTCCAATAATTACCATATACTTCCTCTGCAAAATTTGCAAAGATTTGTAATATCATTTGTTTTAATGAGATCTGCACACTTATCCATTGCAACAAATGATTAAACTGAGGCACAGAATTAACATTTATATTAAATAGTAAATTGTTAAGTGTAAATATTTTTGGTGAATGGAAAATAATTGGCAAATGAGGATCAAAATGGAAAAATGTGAACTTATTCACTTTCCCAGGTGAAACAGAAAACTAGCACAATACTTAAATGTAGAGAGACTGCAGAACGATGTGGTTCATGGGGATCTGGGTGCCCTGGTACATGAATCAAAAAAATTAGTAAATGGATAGAACATAGAACAATACAGCACAGAACAGGCCCTTCGGCCCACGATGTTGTGCCGAACTTCTAACCTAGATTAAGTACCCATCCATGTACCTATCCAAATGCCGCTTAAAGGTCGCCAATGATTCCGACTCTACCACTCCCACGGGCAGTGCATTCCATGCCCCCACCACTCTCTGGGTAAAGAACCCACCCCTGACATCTCCCCTATACCTTCCACCCTTCACCTTAAATTTATGTCCCGTTGTAACACTCTGTTGTACCCGGGGAAAAAGTTTCTGACTGTCTACTCTATCTATTCCTCTGATCATCTTATAAACCTCTATCAAGTCACCCCTCATCCTTCGCCGTTCCAACGAGAAAAGGCCGAGAACTCTCAACCTATCCTCGTACGACTTCCTCTCCATTCCAGGCAACATCCTGGTAAATCTTCTCTGCACCCTCTCCAAAGCTTCCACATCTTTCCTAAAGTGAGGCGACCAGAACTGCACACAGTACTCCAACTGTGGCCTAACCAAAGTCCTGTACAGCTGCAACATCACTTCACGACTCTTGAATTCAATCCCTCTGCTAATGAACGATAATACTCCATAGGCCTTCTTACAAACTCTATCCACCTGAGTGGCAACCTTCAAAGATCTATGTACATAGACCCCAAGATCCCTCTGTTCCTCCACCTGACTAAGAACCCTACCATTAACCCTGTATTCCGCATTCTTATTTGTTCTTCCAAAATGGACAACCTCACACTTGGCAGGGTTGAACTCCATCTGCCACTCCTCAGCCCAGCTCTGCATCATATCTAAGTCCCTCTGCAGCCGACAACAGCCCTCCTCACTGTCCACAACTCCACCTATCTTCGTATCATCTGCAAATTTACTGACCCACCCTTCGACTCCCACATCTAAGTCATTAATAAAAATTACAAACAGCAGAGGACCCAGAACTGATCCCTGCGGAACTCCACTTGTAACTGGGCTCCAGGCTGAATATTTACCATCTACCACCACTCTCTGCCTTCGACCGGTTGGCCAGTTTTCTATCCAATTGGCCAAATTTCCCTCTATCCCATGCCTCCTGATAGGAAGGCAAATAGAAATTTGGTCCTTATTGTTAGAGGCACGAAGTACACAAGTAGGCAAGTTTGACTACATCATCTACTACATCAGAATATTCACTGGAGCAATGCTTCCTTTGTTTCGAATTTAAAGCTACAACAAATTCTGAACCTTCATCAAGAGTTTTATCAGTTTCTTTAGTCAATACTGCTCTTTGTTCCACCTAGTGGTAATATTTAGTATCATCAGAAATTTCATGAATTGCTTCTACACAAGTTATAACTAAAATTGCATTCAAACTGCATTTCTAAATTGTTGCATGGTTGTAAAGTAGGAAATTTATTTTCTCCTCAAATCTCTTTTTTTCTCCTGTTTGCACTTAGAGATGGTGAGTCATTGTGGTGTGCAGTCGTCTACGGAAGGAAATCTAACAACCTTTCCACTGGAATTGAATGTAAGCAATTAAGTCATACCCTGTTCAGTTACTTTGACAGAGTTTCAAAAAGCTATTAATTCACCCATGCAGTTAACATTGCTTTGGCTATGAGTTGAAGCCTTGGTCAATACTTCTCCACTATCTCTGGGCACCAAAATCAACTTCAACATTTCCACTATAAGCCTGGCTGGAAATATATTAACTTGTTGTTCGCATGATTTGAAATAAAATATTCAATATGTTATGGATAAATTTCTCGGCTTAACCGAACCTATGAACTGGACTAGAAATTTTAAATTCTAGCTGGGCATGCAAACTAGCTGGGCCAGAGTTTATGCCAGGTTTGATAAATTAATCAATAAAGTTACTTCATCAGGTTACACATAAAATTTGCATTAATCCTTTCACTTCAAGTATTTGGTTTTAGGCTCAATTTCTGCAGGGGTCCAGGTTTTTGTGGAAAATCAGCCAGGAATGCTGAGTCTAGAGGAAATTAAAGGCATGAATAAGGATCTTAGCAGCAGATGGGCTGCAACAGTGGTGAAGTTAGGTAATGTTACAAAGGCGTTGCTGGGAAGAGCAAGGGGAGTCGGTGGCTTGGAAATGAAGTTAGGAGTATGGACAATAAACAATGGTTTTAATCTTAATATTTAATTAGAAGATTTCTTTTTCTTATTTCGCATTGAATGCCAGTTAAGCAGTGAGATAATTTCGAGACAGTGGAGGAACCTTGAGAACTGCTGCGGTAACGTTAGACTAACACTCTGCATTTAGATGATACCGAAGGGTAGGACATGGATGAAAAAGATGAGAGAGCCACTTGACCGGAAGAGATGATGTGGGGCCAGGAAAGGAAGTCATTGCAAGAGTTTATCTGCGACAATTAGATATGAGTGGGACCAGGTGAGAATAGCATGCCACAGTTGGACAGCATGGAGAGGTGGAGGAGGATGGCATGGTCAATTGTGTCAAAAATTGCAGACAGGTTAAAAATGACAAGGATAGTTCACTTTTACATAGATGCAATTTGTGACTTTGAGAGAAAAGGGAAGGATGATAACACACAAAGACTATGGGGTCAAGGGTTGGCTTTTGGAGGAAAGAAGTAATGACAGAATTAAACCACAAAAAATTTTTTCAAGTCAGTTTCCCTTGGATTTACAGAAGCAAAGATTAGGGTCACATTAGCAAAATCTGCCAGTGAAAAGTAATAATGGTTTTACTAGGGATGAGAGCAAAGGTGAAGGGGAGGAGAGAGCACAGTCCAGCAATATTCAAATAATAGATACACAGATCTAATGAGGAAGGTTAGATCTCTTGAAATAAATCTATCATTCTTCCTCAGGATAAAAATAAGACCTGCATCAAAGTACTGAAATCACAGAAGGTTATATCTTAAAGAACTACACATACAGAAAAGCATGCAAACTACTCCAAGCAACAGTTTTTCAGGTAATGAGGAGAAGAAAGCCAGTGCAGTAGTTTATGAATTATTCATGACAAGTCCAATATTTCTGATATCTCATGAAGGATGCATCATAAGGAGATAGATTTCACTAATCAACTCTGAAGTGAATAGTGTGAAGCACTGGATGGAATATTAACATCCTGATTTTCTCAGATGAAATTATAGTATGATTTTAGCCAAGACAAAAAAGTGTTCTTACAGAAGTTAACATCAACCTTTCAGCAAAGCACAAACTACAAAAATTCTACCTGTTCAAAAAGGGGTTAGCTCAATGAAATGTAAATGCTACAAACGTCACCAATCATGCTCTGATATAATAGTTCTGATTGTCAGTTTGTTCAAAATCAAATACTGCTCAGGAGTAAAACAGGTAAACAGCACCAACACGTATGACATTCCTCCATTATATTTGCTGTGAAAGGCAAATAGATTTTCTTTATTCATAAAGATGTGGGGTGTCATTGGTAGGTACTTGTTATCGATACATTAATTATTTGGGAAAGGAGAACCACTTCTTGAACCACTCTAGTCCTTGCAGTAAAAGTTATCAGAATATTTGTTTGGTAGATAATTCTAGGATTTTTATCCAACAATGAAGAAATAGCAATTGCAGAATAACATGGTGATCACTGTGTTCTCACCGTTCTTGTCCTGGGTCATGAGTTTGAAAGATGCTGTCATATAAGCCTTAGCAAGTTGCTCGAGTGCATCGCCTGGATCATACACTCTGCAATCACATGGTGTCAGTGAGTGGTTGGAGTGAATGGGATTCCACCGAAGTAGACTGTTTGATTTGAATAGTGTCAAGCTTCTTGCGTGTTGTTGGTGCTGTGCTCATCAAGGCTTATGCAGAGAATTCCATGACATTCCTGTGCCTTGTAAATGGTGAATAGGCTTTGAGGAGTCAGTTGGAGATATTTGCTGCAGAATACCCAGTCTGAGGCCCGTTCTTGTAGTCACAATATTTACACCACTCCTCTAGTTGTCTGCTCAATGGTATCCCCAAGGATGTTGGTGGTGAGCAATCTCACAATGGTAGTAACATTCAATCTCACTGCCTTGTTGTAGTTGGTCATTGCTTGCATCCTTTAAGTGATGCAGGTATAACTGGTTACATTTTCGGCCAAACCCGAACATAATTAGATCTTGCTGCAAGTGGACGCAAGCTGGAAAGTTCAACTTTGTTTCTTTCTACACAGTTATTGCCCAAACCACTGATTTTTTTTTCCCTTATTAACGGAGTTTATTTTAAAGGACACTAAATCAAAGCTTAAACTGTTTATTCTGATTGATTTGGAATGTTTAAATACACTACTTAAAATGAGCAGATTTTCTTAGCATTCATCAAATTGCTGTTGTATGATCATTAGATGTAAAAAGTGGCAACCATGCATACCTATATAGGTCACTGCAATGCTCAATATTAAAAAGTAAGTAATTTTTCAGAAATTATTTAAAAAATTGATTGAAAAGTCTAGATCAATTAAGGCAGTTGGAATACCAGAAAGATAATTAATTGGCTGGTACTGATAATGAAAAAGATTTACGGGTGCAGTTCAGAACTGAGAGAGAAAGAGGAGTAAGATCACCAGTTACAGAATGACTGCAAGCTCCCAAAGACAGAGTTTTTAAACTGCTTCTATCTACCAACAGACATCAAATTGTATTTTATTTACTTTGAAAAACTAAATTCAAGTTAGACATTTGACAATAGCCCTACCCACAGAATGAATTTTTAAAACTCCAACTGCACAGTAGTGGGAAGACATACAGCCAAAGCCGTTTTAAATATAAACAGGATTTTACACCATATAACAGAAACACAGTGTAGACGTAAAGTGGTAATGTTATATATGAATTCAAAGCAATTAGGTGAATAAATGTCACGTTAATCTTTATTATGGTGGTGGGGGGGGGGGGGGAGGAGGAGGAGAAAAAAAAGGTCTGAACTGAAAGCATAACCAAATCTTACTGCAATAGGGGATAAATTTAAAAATCACAACACCAGGTTTATCTGGAAGTACTAGCTTGCAGAGTGCTGCTCCTTCATCAGGTAGCTTGCTGGACGATAACCTGGTGTTATGTGATTTTTAAACTTTGTCTACCCCAGTCCAAAACCAGCAACTCCACATCATGCAATAGGGAAGGCATTGGCTTAATGGCATTATTGCTGCACGATTAATCCAGAGACCCATGTCATGTTCTGGGGACCCTAGCTTGAATTTCATCTACGACAGAGGGTGATGTTTAAATTCAGTACAAAAATCTGGAATTAAGAGTCTAATGACGATCATGAAATAAATCATTGCCGATTGTCGGAAAACAAAAACCCATCTGGTTCACTAATGTCCTTTAGGGAGGGAAACTGCCATCTTTACTTGGCCTGGCCTACATGTGACTCCAGACCCACAACAATGTGGTTGACTCTTAATTGCCCGTTAGGGATAGGCAATAAATATTGGCCTAGCCAGCAAAACCCACATCCCATGAATAAAAAAAAACTGGAAGCCCCTAGTAGATCTGAATAAATGCAGTATATAATTTTATTCTACTTATCAAAAGAATACATTCCTCTGATAGTCATACAGCATCAGTCCAACTAGTTCATGCCAATCATGTTCCCAAACCAAACTAGTCCTACTTGCTATGCTCGAGCCCTATCTAAACCTTTCCTATTCATATACTTATCCAAGTGTCTTTTAAATATTGTAACTATACCTGCATCCACCACTTCCTCTGGCCGTTCATTCCACACATGAATCATTCCCTGTATAAAAAAGTTGCCCATGTCCTTTTTAAAATCTTCCTGCTCTCACTTTAAAAATATGCCCCCTAGTTTTAAACTCCTTCAACCTAGGTAAAAGACCTTTGCTTGCATCTTTTTTACATTTTACATCTTCATCTTATCTATTGTGGACCTAATTCAGCCACTTAAGGTCAAGGGAGTGCAATAAAGACTCTCAAGACTGAGTACTGATAGGAGAGGATTGTCCTTTAAGAGGATTGAAAGGATGAGTTTTCTAGTTTCTGGAGTTTAAAAGAATGAGGGGTGATCATATAAAATCCTTAAAAGGCTTGACAGGGCAATTTTCCCTTCACTGGAGAGTCTAAGAATAGGAATCAGTTTCAGATTTATCCATTTAAGACTAAAGTTAGGAGAGATTTGTTCATAGGGTTGTAAATCTTAGAATTCCTAATCTCAAGTGTTGTGGAAACAAGTTATTGAATATGTTCAAGGCATCAAGGGATATGGGAATAGTGCAGGAATGTACAGTTGATGTAGCAGTTCAGCCAAGATTGCATTGAAGGACAGAATGGCCTTCTCCTGCTCCTATTACTTGTGTTTTACATACAACTCATTAGTAAAGGCAACAATTAGAATGCAGCAGTCCAGTTTTGAATGCATTCTTTTAAGGGAAAAAAATCAAGAAGGAAATTGTGCAGACAAGTTTCACCAAAATGATATCTGAAATGACAGGCTTTAGTTGTAAGAGGAAATTTAAGAATTTTTTTATTATATACACCAATAAAAAAAAATGATAAAAGGTGTTTGAAGTTACAAGCAGCTTTGACAGGATAATTTGGGAAATCCATGACTTGTTGCATGAATCAGTAGCTGGGATGTACAAATTAAAGAGCAACTCCAAAAGAATGACAAGAGAGGTTACCCAGATGGTTGTTAGGACATATAATATTCTACAAGCAAAAGTACTGAAAGCAATCGGTTTCCCTCCTGTTCTGTTTCAATTAAAAATGGATATGCTTCAAAAGTTTAATTTGTGCTTTCAAAATTTAAAAAAAAATTTAGAATGAGGAAAGAAACTATGTGCCCTGCACTCTATTTATGCATTTCTCTCTGTCTCATTGACCACACACAAGTGAAATTAGCTGTGGCCTGTTCTATAACCTTCTGGAACACAGTTATGGTCGCCTAACGTAAGAAAGAATGTTTTGCATTGGAAGTATCAATTGATTTGTGGGATAAAAGTTTACCTTATGAGGAAAGGTTGAACAGGTTAGGCCCAAATCCACTGGAATTTAGAAGGAGAGGTGATCTTATTGAAACATTTTAAATCCTGAGGGCATCTGAAAGGGTGGATGTGGAGCAGGAGTGAAAATGCTTTTTTCCCTCCTCAAGGGTAGTATTTCGTTCTCACTCACATTTATTAGATGACACACGTCATGTAGTAATAATACCTACTGTACTGTGTTGACACAGGGTCAGCAATTCTACGTCTTCTTAGATCCTACATAGTGATTTAAACTGTTCTCTCTCCTTTGCAGCCTTCCTCTCAAGCATCCTACCCTCCCCAGGCCCCTTACACCCTCTTGTGGCCCTTATTCTCCCAATCTTACCCCTTGCATGGGGTAAAGCTTGGTAAATAGAATATAATGTGGGAAAATGTGAAGTCATTCACTTTGACAGGATAACAGAAGATCTGAATATTATTTAAATTGAGTAAAAACTGCAGAAAGTTGTAGCATAGTTGGATTTGGGTATCTTCATGCACAAATCACAAAACCCTAGCATCCAAATTTCAGCATGCATTAAGAAAGAAAATGATCACTTGACCATTATTTCAAGGGAATGCAATATAAAAATAAAGATGTCTTGCTAAAACTATACAAGGCACTAGACAGACCATAACTGAAATAGTGCAAAGAGTTTTGGTCCACTTATCAAAGGAAAGAATATAGTGCATTGGAGGTTGTCCAGAGCAGGTTCAACAGATTGATCCCAGGAATGTAGAGATTGTCTTAAAGGAGAGGTGGGCGGCACAGTGGCCCAGTGGTTAGCACTGCTGCCTCACAGCGCCAGAGACCCGGGTTCAATTCCCGCCTCAGGCGACTGACTGTGTGGAGTTTGCACATTCTCCCCGTGTCTGCGTGGGTTTTCTCCGGGTGCTCCGGTTTCCTCCCACAGTCCAAAGATGTGCAGGTCAGGTGAATTGGCCATACTAAATTGCCCGTAGTGTTAGGTAAGGGTAGGTGAATGTAGGGGTATGGGTGGGTTGCGCTTCGGCAGGTCAGTGTGGACTTGTTGGGCTGAAGGGCCTGTTTCCACACTGTAATGTAATCTAATGTAATCTAATCTAATCTTAAGTAGGTTTGGGTTGTACCAATTAGCATTTAGAAGAATAAGAGGAGACCTTATTGAAACATAAGATTCTTAGGGGCCTTGATAGGGTAAATGTGGAGAGGTTGTTTCCCCTTGTGGGAAAGTCTAGACCAGAGACACAATTTTAGGGTAAGGAGTTTCCCATTTAAGACAGAGATGTGAAAAACTTTTCAGTTTGTGAAACTCATTACCACAAAAGACTGGGTCATCAAGTATATTCAAGGCTAAGACAGACAGATTTCTAATCAGAATAGAGCGTTATGAAGATAAGATAGAAAAGTGGAGTAGAGGATAATCAAATCAGCATGATCTCATTGAATGGCTCAATGGGTTAAATGGTCTACGTCTGCTCCTACATCTTATGTACGTATTATTCATTACTTAATTTAATCAAATTGGAGGATCATGTGTCATGGAAATCACCATGCCACAACAAACTGTTTAAGTTTCCTTCTTAACTAACTTATATTCGCCTGGCCGTACTGTATGGCAAGATAATACACTCTTGTGCCAATGAAGTTAATTCAAATGACAAGTGATAATTTCACAGTACATAATGATAACTTGTAACTGATAATTAAAAATGAAACATTCTAACCATTCCTTTTGTAAATCCTTTACCAGGATGTTGCCTGGAATGGAGATAGGTCGTACGAGGATAGGTTGAGTGTGCTAGGCCTTTTCTCATTGGAACGGAGAAGGATGAGGGGTGACTTGATAGAGGTTTATAAGATGATCAGGGGAATAGATAGAGTAGACAGTCAGAGACTTTTTCCCCGAGAACAACAGAGTGTTACAAGGGGACATAAATTTAAGGTGAAGGGTGGAAGGTATAGGGGGGATGTCAGGGGTAGGGGCATGGAATGCGCTGCCTGTGGGAGTGGCAGAGTCAGAATCATTGGTGACCTTTAAGCAGCAATTGGATAGGTACATGGATAGGTGCTTAAGCTAGGACAAATGTTTGGCACAACATCGTGGGCCGAAGGGCCTGTTCTGTGCTGTATTGTTCTATGTTCCATGTTCTAAATGCTTAAGTTGCTACAATTCAATATAATTTTCTAGAAGTAATATACACATTGTTTAAAAAGTTAACTGTTCATCACTGATAAGTTTAAACAAAACCCATGTAAACTAAATAGGTTAAAGCACAGGACTAAACAAAAATACTTTAAGTTTCATTCCAAATAAATGACAACTTAAACTAAAAATCAAATTTTGTGGCAAGAGTTTGTTCCACAGTGGGGTCTTTTCATTGAGTTATGAATTCCTAGGTATTAGTTAAGCATTTGCATTGGGAAATCTATATTCAGCACTTCATACAAAGTCTTTTCTCTGATCTCTGCATATACTTATTTATTGAGCTAATCTTGTTTCGTCCAATAAACTATAATTTAACTTAAATCATAACTTTTAAAATTGAAATGTTTTGTACACAAGCATTGGATAGAACTACATAAAAACCTTAGAGATATATAAGTGATCCTAAGTTGGTAGAAAAATAACATTCAAACTTTATACAATAGAACTTTAGTAGCCTGAAGGACATCTCACTAGTTATTTTTAAAATATAACTAAACTGGTTGTTTGCTTACACTCTGCTGTTAAATTTCGGTTATTAAGAGTTCAAGCTGTTCTTTGACATGTTTATGGAAAACAGTAAGTTGTTCCTAGATGTTCTAAAAAGCAGGTGCACTGACAAGCAGAGCTGATTTGCAAGACAATAGCCACAGTCAATTCAATATAGAAGTAATGCCAACAACAAAACCTGAAATGCAACATGTTACTGGTGATGATCCCCATAAATAAACAATAATCTTTGGAAAGATCAACACCGCAGTATATTCTTTTTCCCTGAAAAGCCTACGAAGAGATGAAAGACCCATAAATGTTGTACCACGAGAAGTTGAAGAGGTACTTGGATAAAGAGAGGACAATATTTTGTTCGAGAATCATAAGCGCTGTACATTTCAATGCACTGCACATATACATGTTCTAAATTGTTACAAGAGTGGTTCCTTTCAGAATGCAACAGGATACTTTCAAACCTTTTATTCAATTTAATACAACATCTGCAACAACAAAAATACTAAGAAAAATTGATTATTTAAAATGTTAACCAAAATTTCTACAAAATTGGAGTCAGTAGTACTTCTGGGATTTAGGCTATCTGAACATACACGATACTGTTGTCACAGCACATCACTAGCAAAAGTTGGGAAAAGGTTAAAGTTTTCATATTTTTTGTACACTAATCAGCAACTGTGACAACTCTTCAGGAGGCACAATATAAACACATTGGTTTCACTATGGTTAATAAATATAAAGAAAAATAAAATACAATGGCATTTCTGTATGAAATCATACAAAACCAAAAAGTATTCATTTACAAATATGTTCCATTTAATTTAGTCTTTAAATATGGTTTTCAAAGCAGCTGTGAACTTTCAATCACCAACTATTTTCTACCAAAACTGTGGTTTGCTATACATTTTTCAACATACAAAAGTAATCATTAAAAAAAACTTTTATTTGCCAACTTCAAGGAGCAGCACGTCCTGGGTCAAGACAGGTTAGAGGCAGAATGGCTAGTTATTATTCTACTGCTAACAAACAGTCAAGTGCACCTACACACATGAAATAATAATGGAAAATCAAAAGTTATTTTGTTCAGGTAGCACCAGCGCTATTGATTTGGTTTGAAAATGGGCACTGCAGCTGCACATTTATAACCAGCTGTAGTATAGAAGAATGGTAGTTCTTCCTTGGAGAATTGCAGAGGCTGGATTTAGAATATGATTTAATAATTGTACCAATTTATAAAAGAATACGTTAGGAGGGAGGAGACCAAGTAATAATTTAATGTTAAAAACATAAAACATCTAACGTACTGCTCCTTTAACAGGTTCAATTTTTAAAATTACAATCCTGTTTCACAAAATTAGAATTCAAAGGACAAAAGCTATGTAATATGGCAGTGTAGAGTCATTCCCACCAAAATACTATGGTTACATTCTTCAAATCCCAAAACAAATCAGTCAAATCTACCAACCACATGTACAATACACTCAAGATTTCTGGGTGATTGATGCAAAGCCTACAGGAGCAGAAAAGGCTGACATCATCAGTCTCATCTTGCATGTTAAAAATTAGTCCTGGAAGCTGCGCAGGAAACACCACTGCTGTCTGAGCCACCTAAATATTCCTTGCAGTTCATTTCCTCAGACAGAACCCGAAGCTGACTCAGACATAAACCATAAATAAGGCAGGAACAATTCTCAGCGTGTACATGACACTATTATTTGAGATTGGAAAAGAGTTTAGCTTTCACTACGAGGCATAAATCTAATGGTAGCAGATTGACTACCCATTATATGCACTGCTGGTGTTTTCTTTTACATAAACAACAAGGAGAATCAGGTGGGGTGATCCTTAACTAGCAGTTTTCCATCAAGCAGCGAAAATTAAAATCTATTCCACAATATCACAATTCTTGCTTTAAAAAGCAGCTCAATGTTAGACTGGCTACCTGCTATTAGGAGCTTTGAGGGACCACCAACCTCAAATGCTCTGACAAATCATTCAAGCTCTTTCAATATTAAGAATACTCTTTTTGCATAAGAGGTTGTCAAAGTACAGCAACTCTAAAGTGTAGGAAATTGCAAAAACAAAAGAGGGTGGGATGGTTACAAATATAACTAAATATGTATTGTAAAATATATATTATACTCATTAGCTGAACTTCACCTTCAGTGACATGAATGGGATTGCTACCCTTTATAAAAATGAACTGAAATAAAAGTAATGTCCTTCTGTCACACAAGTCTAGTATGTTTACAGAAAAATAAATCACTTTCAAGTATATATAAAAAAAACAGTAAGAGGCTGTTTTCTAAATAACTGAATAAAGTTTATATGACAATAATCACCCAGCGCAAAATATGAGTGACCTACCATATTTTTTTGGGAAGCTTTAATGTCTTGATCATATCATATCACAACATTAAGTCTGTAATACGAATATGGCATCTGGTGACTTCATGTTGGGTTTCCATTCAACTACAGTTCAATTTTACCCAATTTTTATTATGTTTGAACTGGAAAAGTATAGTTTAAAGCAATCTGTCACACTATGAAGTGACAGTAAAGAAAGTCATGTTCACTAATATAGTCATATCTCACAGAGACTAATGACTGGCCCTATTCGATTGCTATGAATCAATGCAAAGTCTCTATTCCTTAACAAACTTATATACACAATTGGACTGTCACATTAAAGTGTGCACTTCGATAGTGTCCAGTTCAAATATAATTTAATGGAAGCTCCAGTACATACCACACAGAGTTTACAGATGGGTCATTGCTGTTTACATGCAGAGAGTTTCCGAATTTTGCTGCTACTGGTGGAGGCTTTGCGGGATGGATTGGAAGAAGAGCTTGACCTCCGTTCATTTTTGACCTTGCTGTTAAACTGTCCTGCCTCTGTGCCATTCATGCACACTGTTTTGTGGCTGCCTTTGCTCCTGTTTTGGCCGTTTTGCTCAATTTCTTCTTCAGGCACCTGCACCTGTCCTGTGGAAATAATAGATTTTTTTTTGAGAACTGAGAAGTAATTCCAAGTGGCTTTTTATTTCCCCATGGGCAGAAAATACCCGCCCCATTAAAAAAAATAAAAATACTATTAGATGGATCAGCCTATTAGGCACAGCATTTGGGACCAAGGACCTTGAAAGGACCACCTACAGCAAAGCCACATTCTTGATAAGCAGCCCAGATGGGTGGAAATCTGAAAGCTTGCTCAATTAGGCAAATAGTTTTGAACTGCTAACTGGTTAGGCATTTTTCGAAAAAAATATTAAAACCTTGTAGTCAAAGTGAGTATCTAAAAACAAAATCATACAGTTCTATGGTTGCTACCTAATAGCAGTTACAGCTATGCTAGGTATCAGCAACTCAGCAAGTGTGGGGTCATTTTCCAGACATTTGTACTCTTGCATTTCGCAATCACTAAACAAAGCCACTGAGATAACTAATCTTCTTTAAAGTTACTTTCCCTCACCATTTGTTCTTAGCAGGAAGTAAATTTCACAACTAAACTAAAGCTATCATGCCAAAATTAACAAGACAAGTTTATTTATAACTAAGGTGCTGTCAAGAGCTACAAGACATGGCAAGAGATGTGGAAGTGGATTTTCAACACAGCCCCAAGACATAAAACTATAATTAAGGATTTGTGCAGCCATCTATAGACATAGAATAATATTAATTTCAAGTGAAAACAATGGAAATTGAATTGACTGGTTCTTGTAACAAATTTGGACAACAATTTAAAAATTTACCCTCACATATTCATAAGTCAGAATAGCCCTTTCCAAAACGTTTTCTTTGCACTGTTTGACAAGACCGTCAGGTTTTGAATGTTTTTAGGGTTAAGTACAAATATAATGATTCTAAGTCAACCTAAATTGTGGGAGATTTGGTTTTGCAAAATTGACTGAAAGTACTGAAAAGAGTGCAAACATATAAAAACAAAATCAAAAGTATTACTGCTCTCAATCACTCGAGATCAACGATACAACAATGCACCACTGCATAAGACATTTTTTAAAAAGCAACCATACTGGCAAGGCCAAAGTTTATTCAGTTCTTGAGAACATTGAGATGTTCATAATGGGCATTCCAGAACAGTTTGTATACTTGCTGACGGTCTTCCACCGCACGTTGTTCACATGTAGACTATTTACACAGGATCTAACAACATCTGGAAGAAACTGCCCTTGTCAGCAAACATTGTTCCCCTTATCTAAAGACTGGCAGTATTCATAAAGCAGGCTAAATGGCTCTTATGTAGATGGACCTGGACGGTTGTTTTTGGATCAAACACATGCTGAAAGATGGTGATAGATTACATAAATATAACAGAAAAGCTAAGATCTTATAACGAACTGAGTACAATATTTGTCCAAAAGAAATGTGAAAATCAGTTTGGTGATGATATTGGTGCCATTCAGGATCCACACTGTCCACAGTATTACTTTTTTTCTAATTCACTTGCGGGATGTGCGCATTGCTGACTAGCCAATTTTTACTGCCTGTCCCTGGTTGCCCTCAACAAACTGGTGGTGAGCTGCCCTCTTGAATCGCTGCAGTCCATGTGTTGTAGGTCAACCCACAATGCTCTTAGGGAGGGAATTCCAAGTTTTGACCCAGTGACAGTGAAGGTCCAGTGATACATTTCCAAGTCAGGATGAGGAGTGGCTTGGAGGGGAACTTGCAGGATCAGTGGTGTTCCTTGTCCTTCTAGATGGAAGTGGTTGTGGATTTGGAAAGTACCGTCTAAAGACATTTGGTGAATTCCTGCAGTGCATCTTCTAGATAGTACACAATGCTGCGACTGAGCATTGGTGATAGAGAGTGGATGCTTATGGATTTGATAGCAATCAACCACACCACTTTGTCCTGGATGGTTCCAAGCTTCTTGAGTGTTGTTGGAGCCAGAACCATCCATGCAACTGAAGTATACCATCACGCTGCTGATTTACGCTTTATAGATCGGTGGACAGGCTTCAGGGAATAAGGTGGTGAGTTACTCACCACAGTATTCCTAGCCTCTGACTTGCTCTTGCAGCCACAGTGTTTATGTGGGAAGTCCAGTCAGGTTTCTGGTCAATGGTACCCCCAGGATGCTGATTGTTTGGGGAACTCAGTGATGGTATTGCCATTGAATGTCAAGGGTGGTGGATAGATTGTCTCTTATTTGTGATGGTCATAGCCTGGGATTTGTGTGTTGCAACTTGCTACTTGCCAGCCCAAGTCTAGATTTTGTCCAGATCTTGTTGAATTTGAACTTGAACTGTTTCAATATCTGAACAGTCACTGAACATTGTGCTATTTCTGACTTTATGATGAAGGGAAGGTCACTGATGAAGCAGCTGAAGATGGCTGGGCCTAGGACACTTCTTTGAGGAACTCCTGCAGAGGGGCCCTGGTGCTAAGATAACTGAACTCCAACAACCATGACCATGCCAGGTATGACTGCAACCAACGGAGAGTTCACCCTTAATATCCATTGATTCCAGCTTTGTTAGGGCTCCTTGATGCCATACTCAGTCAACTTGCTGCCTAGATATCAAGGGCTGTCACCCTCACCTCACCTCTGAAATTCAGCTCTTTTGTTCATGTTTGAACCAAGGCTGTAACAAGGTCAGGAGCTGAATGGCCCTGGCCGAACTCACACTGTATTTTGGTGAACAGGTTATTGCTGAGTAGGTGCGGCTTGATAGCACTGCTAGCGACACTTCATCACTTTACCAATAACCAAGAGTAGACTGATGGGGCAGTATTTGACAGGGTTGGATTTGTCCTGCTTTGGTGTACAGAAATTTTCAACATGGTCAGGTAGATGCCAGTGTTATAAGTATACTGGAAGAGCACGACTAGAAGAGGGTCAAGTTCTGGAGCACAAATCTTCAGTACTATTGCCAGAATGCTGTCAGTGCCCACAACTTTAGCAGCATCCAGAACCTGCAATCAATTCTTTATGTCATGCGAAGTGGATTGAATCGATTGAAGACTGGTATCTGTGATGCTGGGGACCATGACAGAAGGCTGAGATGGATCACCCACACAGCACTTCTGGATGAAAACTGTTACAACTGCTTCAACCTTATCTTTTACAATCTAGTGTTGGGCTCTTCCATCATTGAGGATGGGCATATTTGTGGAGCTTTCTCTAGTAAGTTATTTAATCGTCCACCATCATCCACAACTGGGTATGGCAGGACTGCAGAGCTTAGATATGATTGATCGATTATTGGATCGCTTAGGTCTGCATTTCACTTCTGTTTATGCTGTTTGGCATGTAAGTAATCCTGTTTGGTAGCTTCACCAGGTTGACATTCATTTTCAGGTATGCTCTCCCGCATACTCCATGGAACCAGGGTTGACCCCCTGTCTTGAAAAGTGTGGTGCTGGAAAAGCACAGCAGGCCAGGCAACATCCAAGGAGCAGGAGAATTGACGTTTCAGGCATAAGCCCTTCTTCAGGAATGAGGCTGGTGTGCCAAGCGGGCTGAGATAAAAGGTGGGGGGAGGGGGGGGGGGAATTTGGGGGAGGGGCGCTGGGAATACGATAGGTGGAAGGTGGTGAGGGTGAGAGGGCGGAGAAGGGGTAGGGATGGAGAGATTGGGAAGAAGATTGCAGGTCAAGAGGGCGGTGCTGAATCCGGGGGTTGGGACTGAGATAAGGTGGGAGGAGGGGAAATGAGGAAGCTGGAGAAATCTACATTCATCCCGTGTGGTTGGAGGGTTCCTAGGCAGAAGATGAGGCGCTCTTCCTCCAGGTGTCGTGTGGCCAGGGTCTGGTGATGGAGGAGGCCAAGGACCTGCATGTCCTTGGCGGAGTGGGGGGAAGGGGAGTTAAAGTGTTCAGCCACGGGGCGGTTGGGTTGGTTGGTGCGGGTGTCCCAGAGGTGTTCTCTGAAACGTTCCGCAAGTAGGCGGCCTGTCTCCCCAATGTAGAGGAGACTACATCGGGTGCAGTGGATACAGTAAATGATGTGTGTGGAGGTGCAGGTGAATTTGCGATGGATATGGAAGGATTCATTGGGGCTTTGGAGGGAGGTGAGGTGGGGGGAGGTGTGGGCGCAAGTTTTGCACTTATTGCGGTTACAGGGGAAGGTGCCAGGAGTGGAGGTTGTGTTGGTGGGGGGGGGGGATGTGGACCTGACAAGGGAGTCGCGGAGGGAGTGGTCTCTCTGGAACACTGATAGGGGTGGGGAGGGAAATATATCCCTGGTGGTGTGGTCTGGTTAGAGGTGGCGGAAATGACGGAGGATGATACGATGTATCCGGAGGTTGGTGGGGTGGAAGGTGAGGACCAGTGGGGTTCTGTCCTGGTGGCGATTGGAGAGGCGGGGTTAGAGGGCGGAGGTGCGGGAAGTGGAGGAGATGCGGAGAGCATCGTCAACCACGTCGGAGGAGAAATTGCAGTCTCTGAAGGAGGCCATTTGGGCTGTTCGGTAGTGCAATTGGTCCTCCTGAGAGCAGATGTGGTGGAGGCGAAGGAATTGGGAATATGGGATGGCGTTTTTACAGGGGGCAGGGTGGGAGGTGGTGTAATCTAGGTAGCTGTGGGAGTCGGTCGGTTTGTAGTAAATGTCTGTGTTGAGTCGGTCGCCTGAGATAGAAATGGAGGGATCTAGGAAGGGGAGGAAGGAGTCTGAGACGGTCCAGGTAAATTTGAGGTCGGAGTGGAAGATGTTAATAAAGTGAATGAACTGTTCAACCTCCTCGTGGGAGCACAAGGTAGCGATAATACAATCATCGATGTAGTGGAGGAAAAGGTGGGGGATGGTGCCAGTGTAGCTGTGGAAGATAGACTGTTCCACATATCTGACGAAGAGGCAGGCATAGCAGGGGCCCATGTGGGTGTCCATGGCTACTCCTTTGGTTTGGAGGAAATGGGAGGATTGGAAAGAGAAGTTGTTAAGAGTGAGGATCAGTTCAGTCAGTCGAAGGAGGGTGTCAATGGAAGGGTACTGGTTGGGTCGGCGGGAGAGGAAGACGCGGAGGGTTTGGAGGCCTTCGTGATGGCAGATGGAAGTGTATAGGGACTGGATGTCCATCGTGAAGATAAGGCGTTGGGGGCCGGGGAAGCGAAAATCATGGAGGAGGTGGAGGGCGTGGGTGGTCTCCCAAACGTAGGTGGGGAGTTCTTGGACTGAGGCGGACAGGACAATGTCGAGGTATGCAGAGATGGGTTCGGTGGGGCAGGAGCAGGCTGAGACAATGGGTCGGCCAGGGCAGTCAGGTTTGTGGATTTTGGGCAGGAGGTAGAAACGGGCGGAGCGGGGCTGTGGGACTATGAGGTTGGAGGCGGTGGATGGGAGATCCCCTGAGGTGATGAGGTTATGGTTGGTCTGGGAGATGATGGTTTGGTGGTGGGAGGTGGGGTCATGGTCAAGGGGGCAGTAGGAGGTGGTGTCCGCGAGTTGGCGTCTAGCTTCAGCGGTGTAAAGATCAGTGCGCCAAACTACCACCGCGCCTCCCTTGTCTGCCGGTTTGATGGTGAGGTTGGGGTTGGAGTGGAGGGAGTGGAGGGCTGCACATTGTGAGGGTGAGAGGTTGGAGTGGGTGAGAGGGGTGGACAGATTGAGGTGGTCAATGTCGCGGCGGCAGTTGGATATGAAGAGATCCCCTAGTTGATCCCCTGTCTTGACAGCAATGCCAGGTCATGAGGTTGCAGATTGTACTGGACAACAGTTCTGCTGCTGTTGATGACGCACACTGCCTGATGGATGTCCAGTCTTGAATTGCTAGATCTGTTTGTAGTTTGTTCATTTAGCACAGTGATAGTACTGCACAACCCGATGAAGGGTATTCTCAATGTGAGGACAGGACTTTGTCTCCACAAGAACTGTGAGGTGGTCACTCTTACTGATACTTTCAAGGACAGGTGAATCTGCGACTGCCAGATTGGCAGGAAGAGGTCAAGTATTTTTTTCCCTCTTGTTAGTTCTCTCACCACCTGATGCAGACCCAGTCTAGATCCTTTACTATCTGACTAGTTTGATCAATAGTACTGCTGCTGAGCCAATCTTGGTGGCGGACATTGAAGTCCTCCAACCAGAGCACATTTTGTGCCCTTGTCACCCTCAATGCTTCCTCTAAGTGCTGTTCAACATGGAGAAGTATTGATTCATCAGCTAAGGGAGGAAGGTACGGAATTAGAAAGAGGTTTCCTTGCCGATCTTTAACCTGGTGCCATGAAATTTTTTTAGGAGGCCCAGAGTCAATGTTGAGGACTCCCAGGGCAACTGCCTCCCAACTATATAACACTTGCTGCCACCTCTGCCGGGTCTGTATTACCAATGGGGCAGGATGTATCCAGGAATGGTGCTAGTGGTCTCTGGGACATTGTTTGTATGGTATGATTCATGAGCATGTTTGACTAGTCTGTGAAACAGCTCTCCCAATTTTGGCAAAGCTCCGGACGTTAGCAAGGAAAATTCTGGACTTTGTCATTTCCAGCGCCTAGATCAATGCCAGGTTGTCCATCCAGTTTAATTTCTTTGTTGAGACTTCAAAGCGATTGATACAACTGAGGGGTTTGCTAGACCGTTTCAGAGGGCAGTTGAGAGTCAATCACATTGCTATCGATCTATAATCACACACGGCAGATGGTAGAATTTGAATTCCAGGTCCACAGAACATTAGCTGAGTTTCTGGATTAACATTCTAGCAATAATACCATTCGGCCATCACCTTCACACTTACCTTGCAGAAACCGGCAGGTGAGTAGTAGTTTAAAATAAAATCATTCAGAAGATTTAATTCCTAGATGCAGAGGGACTGCGTCCCCTGGCTGAAAAGTCTCGAATTAGGGGTCATGACTTCAGGATAAGATGCAATTATTTTGAAAATGTTAGAAGAAATTTCTTTACAGTCTTGCCAATCTTTGGAATTCTTTAGTGAAGAATGCTGTGGATGGTCAGTTACTAAGTGTATGCAGGATGTAAGTTAATAGATTCTTTGGCATTAAGAGAATCAAGGGACATATGGACACGGCAGGAAAGCAGAGCTGATGTTCAAAAGCTTGACCATGATTTTATGGAATGGCAAGGCAGGCTCAAGGGTTGAAGACCAGATCAGGTGCTTATTTCATAAATTCTAGCAGCTTTTGTCCCACACAGAACCAGCATCTTTAATTATAACTTGTTGTAGTAAGCAGGTAGTAAGCATACCTACCTGAACACAGTCGGCTCCTTCATTAAATATTGCTGATGAGAATCAGATGAGGTAATCAGGGTCTGACTACAATTGTTTTCCACTTGTCAGAGTTAAATATCATTTTGCCTTTCCTGTCAGATAAACATCGAACAATACAGCGCAGAACAGGCCCTTTGGCCCTCGATGTTGTGGCGACCTGTGAACTATTCTCAGCTCGTCCCCCTACACTATCCCGTCATCATCCATGTGCTTATCCAATGATTATTTAAATCTCCCTAATGTGGCTGAGTTAACTACATTGGCAGGTAGGGCATTCCACACCCTGACCACTCTCGGAGTAAAGAACCTGCCTCTGACAACTATCTTAAATCTATCACCCCTCAATTTGTAGTTATGCCCCCTCATACAAGCTAACGCCATTATTCTAGGAAAAAGACTTTCACTGTCTACCCTATCTAATCCTCTGATCATCTTGTATGTCTCTATCAAACCCTCTCATAGCCTTCTTCTTTCCAATGAGAACAGACCCAAGTCTCTCAGCCTTTCCTCATAAGGCCTTCCCTCCAGACCAGGCAACATCTTGGTAAATCTACTCTGCACCTTTCCCAATGCTTCCACATCCTTCCCGAAATATGGCAACTAGAACTGTACACAATATTCCAAGTGCGGCCACACTAGCATTTTGTATAGTTGCAGCATGATAGTGTGGCTCCGGAACTCAATACCTCTACCACTGAAACCTAACACACTGTATGCATTCTTAGCAGCACTATCAACCTCGGTAGCAAGGATTCAAACCAAAAGGACGCCATTTCAGAAGAGTATAAAGGCAGCGAGAGTATACTTAAGAGGGAAATCAGGAGGGCAAAAAGGGGACATGGGATAGCTTTAGCAAATAGGGTTAAGGAGAATCCAAAGGGTCTTTACAAACACATTAAGGACAAAAGGGTAACTAGGGAGCGTATAGGGCCCCTCAAAGATCAGAAGGCAGCCTTTGTATGGAGCCGCAGGAGATGGGGGGGGGGGGGGGGGGGGGGGATACTAAACGAGTATTTTGCATCAGTGTTTACTATGGAGAAGGACATGGAATATGTAGAATGTCAGGAAATAGATGGCGACATCTTGAAAAATGTCCTATATTACAAAGCAGGAACTACTGGATGTCTTGAAACGCATAAGTCCCCAGGGCCTGATCAAGAGTACCCTAGAACTCTGTGGGAAGCTAGGGAAGTGATTGCCCGGCGCCTTGCTGAGATGTTTGTATCATCGATAGTCACAGGTAAGGTGCCGGAAGACTGGAGGTTGGCTAATGTGGTACCATTATTTCAGAAAGGTGGTAAGGACAAGCAAAGGAACTATAGAGCCGTGAACCTGATGTTGGTGGTGGGCAGGTTGTTGGAGGAAATACAGACAGACAGGATTTACACGTATTTGGAAAGGCACGGAGTGATTAGGGATTGTCAACATGGCTTTGTGCGTGGGAAATCATCTCATGAAATTGAGTGTTTTGAAAAAGTAATAAAGAAGATTGTTGAGGGCAGAGCAGTGGACACGATCTATATGGACTTCAATAATGCATTTAACAAGGTTCCCTATGGGAGACTGGTTAGCAAGGTTAGATCTCATGGAATGCAGGGAGAACTAGCTATTTGGATACAGAACTGGCTCGCAGGTAGAAGACAGAGGGTGGTGGTGGAGGGTTGCTTTTCAGACTGGAGGCCTGTGACCAGTGGAGTGCCACAAGGATCGATGCTGGGTCTACTACTTTTCATCATTTATATAAATGATTTGGATAGAAACACAGGAGGTATAGTTATTAAGTTTGCAGATGACACCAAAATTGGAAGCGTAGTGTACAGCAAAGAAGGTTACCTCAGATTACAACAGGGTCTTGATCAGATGAGCCAATGGACTGAGGAGTGGCAGATGGGGTTTAATTTAGATAAACGTGAGGTGCTGCATTTTGGGAAAGCAAATCTTCGCAGGACATATACACTTAATAAGGTCTTAGGGAATGTTGCTGAACAAAGAGATCTGGAGTACAGATTCATAGCTCCTTGAAAGTAGAGTCACAGGTAGATAGGATAGTAAAAGTAGCGTTTGGTCAGAGCATTGAGTGTAGGAGATGGGAGGTCATGTTGCGATGTTGGTTAGGCCACTCTTGGAATATTGTGTGCAATTCTGGTCTCCATCTTATCGGAAGGATGTTGTGAAACATGAAAGGGTTCAGAAAGATTTAAGAGGATGTTGCCAGAGTTAGAGGATTGAGCTATAGGGAGAGGCTGAGTAGACTGGGACTGTTTTCCCTGGAGCTTCGGAGGCTGAGGGGTGACCTCAGAGGTTTATAAAATCATGAGGGGCATGGATAGGATAAATAGACAAGTCTTTTGCCTGGGTGGCGGGGTGGTGGTGGGTGTTCAAAGCTGGAGGGCATAGGTTTAGGTGAGATGAGAAGGATATAAAAGTGACCTAACTTTTTCAGGCAGAGTGGTGCATGTATGGAATGAGCTGCCAGAGGAAGTGGTGGAAGCTGGTACAACTGCAACATTTAAACTGGATGGGTATATGAAAATGAAGGCTTTAGAGGGATACGGGCTTAGTGTTGGCAAATGGATCTAGATTAGGTTGGTATATCTGAAGAGTCTGTTTCCATGCTGTACCTCTCTATGACCTGTTCTGACCTTTCTAGTACCTTTGCCCCATGACTAGATTTGTAGATTTGATTTCAACCAGAAATAAAAAATGCATATGAAACAATTTTCAAAAATTGTGTGTATTTTATTTCAAGAAAAAAAATGGCTAGTGATTTCAGTAAGCTAGTCTTTATATACTGTTGATAACCTTCAACTCTTATCACAAAAAAAATCACTCATTCAATCTGGTAAAGAAATACAATTACAATATTTACTTAAGGGAAATAAGATTTAAATCCTAATATGCACATGGATAAATGTTGTTAGTTAATTTAAAAAACACAAGTTTATAATGACACATTCTTAGTCACCCAGTTGCTTGCCCAGCAATTTACTTTGCTATTTCCAATCAACAACTTGTGCAACATGATATGGGATTAAGAGAAATTGTTTAATTACACAGCAGCTTTCTTAAAATAAAATGTTCTATTTACTTATGAACATCAGATTGTGAGAATTTCAAAACCAAAAAAATTCTAAAATTCATTAATAGAAAAAAGAGTAAATGAAATTGGTAACTAAGTTTCTTGCTCACATTCAAGTTAAACAATAGGAAACTTAATGAAGATTGTACTGTGATTAAGTTTCAAGCATCAACCACTGCAAATTGGATTCCATATTGTCAATATAAGTGACAAAAAAGATAATCTAACTCTAGTCCTGAGCCTCGAAACATTTAATAAGTATTTATGGTGCAAAACAATATAATGATTAACTAATAATTATCCAGTATAATTTAACTTTTAGCCATGCAATCTGCTATAGAAGATCTTTGTTGGAGAAACAGCTTTACCCTATACACAACTGTTTCAATCTTCTAAAGAAGAATAAAGTTGAATTTACTGTCAGGGAAACATATATAGCTTTAAAATATAGAGTACAAGACAAAAAAAAACAGACTTTGCTCTTTCTGGGTAGAATCTTAAGCCCTCTGAAAGATTTCAGGTCTCAAGGCCCAGAATTTACAGAAGTGCTCAAACACCAGGCCAGATCACAGTTTACCATCCTATTAAGGATGGTAAATGGGCTATCAATACCGAGGGGCAAATTAGAGGGCCCCAGAGGGAGAGGTAAGTGCTGCTTGCTGTATGATAGAGAACAGCAATATATATTCAAGTTTGTCTACATTTATGAATTCTTCAGCCAGAAAATACTGCTTTTTGATTAATGTAACATTGCTGGCAGCTAATACCAATACAATAACAAAAAGAAAACCTGTTTTCTTATCTTTCAACCTAAATTTTCAAGATGGCTAGAAATTAATAGATATGACATTATCTATGCAATAGCATTTCAACTGAATGTTACTTTGCATTCAAAAGTAATAAACTTACCTTTGCTAGAGTTCAGGTTGAAAATGTAATGAGCACAGTTGTTCATTTGCGTAATGGTATGTTTAAACCACCTAGCTTGCTTCACATTTCTTAGTCTGTGCAATATTCATTCTTACATCACTGAACCTATCCACTAAATATTCCACTAACAATTCATAAACATCTTGTAGATTTTATGCCTCCTGTGCACAATATGCATTTCTCCTACCACAAGGTTTAAACCATTAAGGGTAGATTTTCATCTGGGTATTTTCATAGGGAAATATATATCAGGTTTTTTTATCACTCAAAATTTAAAAAAAAAATGGCCACACTGTTTTTCCAAACAGCAAATGAAATTTTCTTAGAATCCTGAGCACAGTTCTTGCCACTGTTTTATGCCCTCTTCAGCCAATCAGATCTTCATTAGCCTTTTTAATTGTATAAAGCCTTTCGTTAATTTTATGCTCTCATTTCTTTTGTTGACTATAGTTCTTTGATTATACAACTATTTTTTTTCTTTCTTTTCAAGGTTTGCTCAGGTCTTTTACCAAATACATTTTTCTAAACTGCTACTGTTCATCTGCAGTTTTAAACATAAGCAAGTTACTGTGGTTAATTTATGTGTCCCTGCAAAGTCAGTTTTTACTCAGAATTCCATCGAGTTAATAGGGCACAAATTACCTGGGCTCTACATGCTTCTTCCCACCCTTCACATAAACTTAGGACATGGCCCTTCATTCCATTCTCTCTCCTGTAACTATAGAGTTAGAGTCAAGAGTTCCTTTAAATACATGTGCTGTTCACCTCAACGACCCCTTATGGCACATATTCCACATTCATAGAACTCTCTGGGTGAGGAGGTTTCTACTGAAATTCTATAATTAAAATTACAAAAATCAGATCGTCCATCAGTCACCTCAGCCTTTCCTGGCAAATATTTCCTTGTCAACTGCTTTTACACATTCTCTAGTACCTCTATATTCTTTTCTCATAATCTGAAGGCTTGATCTAATTTTAAAATCTTAAGTTTGCGAGTCATTTTTCTCTCTCAAACCTAATATCAATTCCAATCATATGATGGTCACTTAAAATTTATGACAAAAAAAGAAAGCACTGCTTTTCAGTAGATTTAATACGCAATTGAGTACGGTGCAAAGGATTTAACTAGCCATGCAAGGTATACTTATTTATTTTTAAAAAGAGAACAGTGAACCCAGGTAATTTCCTTCCAAAAGGTAACAATAATTCCAATTTGCATAATAGTGTCAATTAAAGAATTCTTGAACATCTGCAAGTGATAGTTATTTCAATTAAATATATTAATATTTCAGATAATTCAACAGTAAACCAGTGAAACTAGCCACCATAGATTAATTACATACTCAAAATTATGAACTCAAAATATAAGACAGCAAAACAACGGCAACCGCTAAAACTGCTAAATACAGAAACATAGAAAACAGGAACAGGAATAGGTCATCCAGCCCTCTGAGCCTGCTTTATTGCTTAACGTGATTAGATTAGATTACTTACAGTGTGGAAACAGGCCCTTCGGCCCAAGTCCACACCAATTCGCCGAAGCGCAACCCACCCAGACCCATTCCCCTACATTTACCCCTGTCCCTAACACTACAGGCAATTTAGCATGGCCAATTCACCTAACCTGCACATTTTTTGGACTGTGGGAGGTAACCGGAGCAGCCGGAGGAACCCATGCAGACACAGGGAGAATGTGCAAACTCCACACAGTCAGTCGCCTGAGGCAAGAATTGAACCCTGGTCTCTGGCGCAGTGAGGCAGCAGTGCTAACCACTGTGCCACCGTGCCGCCCATGGCCAATCATCCAACCCAGTTTTGGTTTATCCCCATAACCTTTGATCCCTTTGACCCCAAGAACTACATCTAACTCCTTCATGAAACATTCCATGTCTTGGCTTCAACCGCTCACCCAAGGCTCACCATTTTCTGGGTGAGTACATTTCTCCTCAGCGCAGTCCTAAAAGGCCAACCCTGTATTCTTAAACTGTGACTCTAATTCTGCACTTCTATTGGTTGAAAATATCCTTTATGCTTACACTGTCTAGTTTTATTAGAATTTTATAGGCTTCTAGGAGATCCCTTTCGTTCTTCTAAACTCCAGTGAATATAGTCCTAAGTTATCCAATCTCTCTTCGTACATCAGTCCTCCTATTCCAGGAATTTCTTTTTTAAAAAACCCTTTGTTGCTCCCCCTCCATAGCCATAATATCTTTCCTTAACTAATGAGAAAGAGGTGTGGTCTCACTATGGCCCTATAAAGCCGTGACAAGGGAAGCCTGATCCTACATTCCAATCATCTCGCTATTAAAGTCAACATGTTACTTGTACAAGGACACTCCGGTCTTGTTGCATTGCCCCCCTTTCCCAATCTATTACCATCCAGATAATAACCTGCCTTCTTGGTTTTGCTACCAAAGTGGATAACCACGCGTTTAGCTTCATTATATTTCATCTGCTATGCATTTGCCCACTCAGTCAACTTGTCCAAATCAGTGAAGCTTCTTTGCGTTCTCCTCAAAGTTCGCCCTCCCACCCAGTTTTGTGTCATCTACAAACTTACGAGATATTACATTTAGTGCCCCAATCTCAATCATTAATATATGTTGTGAATAGCTCAGGTCCTAGAACTTATTTCCACGATAACCCACTAATGACTGCCTCCCACTTGGAAAAAGAGATGTTTATTCCAATCAAATGTTTCCTGCCAGTTCTCTATCTATGTCAGTACTCTAATCTGAATCCCATGCGCTTTAATTTTACATGCGGATCTCTTATGAGGGGTCTTATAGAAAGCATTCTGAAAGTTCAAATACATTACATCCACTGGCTTCCCCTTATCAACTTTACAAGTTACAGCCTCAAAAAATTAAGTAGACTTGTCAAGCAGGATTTCCCTTTTGTAAAACCATGCTCTCTCCGATCCTGTACTGCTTTCTAAGTGCTTTGCTCTCAAATCTTTTATAATGGACTTTCGCATTGTGTCACTGTTGGTGTAAGACTAACTAGGCTATAAAAGCACAGCAGGTCAGGCAGCATTTGAGCAGGAGAGTCGACGTTTTGAACATAAGCTCTAAAGAGCTTATGTTCAAAACATCGATTCTCCTGCTCCTCGGATGCTGCCTGACTGGCTGCGGCTTTCCAGCACCACAGTCTTCAACTCTGATCTCCAGCATCTGCAGTCCTCACTTTCTCCTAACTAGGTTATAATTCTGTTTGCTTTCAGCACCTTTTTCACAAAAGGTAACAGGATTGCATTGACTACCTTCCAATCCATAGGAACTGCTCTAGAAAGTATAGAATCTTGAAAGATGATAACTAACGCATCCACTATTCCTGCGCTGACTTTAGGTATTTGGGGATGTAGATTACCGGATCCTGGAAATTTAATCAATCTTTAATCCCATCAATATCCCCTGCACAATTTTCCAATTAATACAGATTTCCTTCAGTTCCTCCCTAGCTCTAGATGCCACACTCAACATTTTTGAGACATTGTTTGTCTCCTCCTTTGTGAAGGCAGAACCAAAATATACATTTAATTGGTCTGCCATCTCTCTCTGTTCCTCATTATAGCTTCCCTTGTTTCTGACTATCATGGACTTGTGACTTAAATAATATTTTTTCCTGCATGTACGTTTGACGTTTGAGATAATTTTTTTAATGTTCCTGTAAGCTTACTCTTACATGCTATTTTCACTTGTATTCCACTTCCTTGAATCTAATACTACCATTAATTTCCATTGTTAGCCATGGTTGGGCTACCTTTCCCATTTCACCTTTGTGCCAGACAGGAATGAACTATTTTTGTAATTTATCTATGCATTCTTTAAATCTTTACCATTGCTTATGTACCAATAGCACTTTAAGTAATGTTCTCCAATTTACCATAGCCAGCTTGTGTCTCATGCTGTCATTGTTTCCTTTATTTAAATTAAGAAAGCTGACAATAATAGCTAGAAAGAAAGACATCCAGTAAAACATCATTTTTTACAACTACCAAATATCTCAAACTGATTTACACGAATTGTGATGTAGCCATTGTTGTGATATCAGAAATGTGGCAGCCAATTTGTGCTCAAACTTCTAAAAAAAGAAGAAGTGCGAGCATTGGAAAACTTGTACAGTTTATGACAGTTCATGAAGACTTGTGCCCTCACACACCCCATGCCTGTGGAGTGGTACCTCTCAAGCTATTCCACCTCTCTGTCTCTTCCCCCACAGAGAAAGATGCCTATGATCTACTGTGGACTATCGTGGTTAACCAATACTTTTTTTTTGTAATGTTGGTTGAGGGACAAGAATAGGTCAGGAATAGCTACCCTGCTCTTCGTCAATAGCTGTTCACATCTACTAGTCATTTCATACCCAGTTGAACATCTCTTCCAAAAGACAGAACTTCCAACAATACAGAACTGCCTTAAGTACTGCACCTTAGCAGCAGCCTTTATTTTTGTGCTCACTGAATTCAGAATGTCAAGATTCACTTAGCATGAAAGGAACATTTAACCTTACACTGTTGTATTTTCTTTACAAAGCCAGCCATGCATTTAAGATAATTGAATATGTAGTTAGTAGTAAAGATCAACAAAATAGCAGTTAGTTTTTAATGCCTACATAAGTCAAGAGTCATAATTAGCACTTAAAACTATCCACTTAATTATAGATTAAGCTTCAATCTGCCTAAGAGAGCATAGAAATATGCCTTCTATTTAAAGAGGGACTGTTCAAACCCCATTAATGATCCACAACAGCAAGAAAATATTTGGATAAAGTACATACTTGATGATATTGCAGTACAACATCTTAAAAATATTTACTGTGAAATGAGAAATCATCTCCATCTCTCATCTTGAAAAAAAAAGCATGGCTAATTCTTTTATAAATTAAAAAGTTATAATCAAAACATGAGGTACAAACAGATGTCACTACCAACTGGAGACCCACAGGCACCAGACTTCCTCTGAACTTTGCTTAGGTTTTCCCAAGAATGTCTCCACTGTGACAAAAATATTCATGTTTTAATATCATTGTGTAAAGTTTATGACATTTCAGCTCCACCTTAATCCCTCGTGCATGTCCCAATCATCTATTCATGCTGTATAAAATGCAATTGAAAGAAGAATAATTACAACGTGGTTTAACTGTCCATGACCAGTTGCTCCTTCTGCTTGATAACATCACTGTTGCTTGAAGCCTGGAGATCTTAACTTTGTGTCAGATTCTAATTGTTACCAGGAGAAATTCAAACCAGAGATCATGAGATGGGTTCCGAAGAGATTTACCAGCATGTTTCCTGGTATGGAAGATTTGAGTTATAAAGAAAGACTACCTGGGCTGGGACATTTTTTCACTGGAGTGTAGGAGGTTGAGGGGCAATCTGATAGAAGTTTATAAAACAATGAGCGGTATCGATAAAGTTAATGGTAGTTGTCTTTTCCCTAGGACAGGGGAATTTCAAGATTAGGGGGACACATTTTTAAGGAGACAGGAGAGACATTTAAAAAAGACAGTAAAGGTTTTTTTTTTCACAGAGGGTGGTTTGCTTGTGGAATGAACTTACTGAGAAAGCGGTGGATGTGGGTACAATGACAATGTTTAAAAGACACTTGGATAGATACATGAATAGGAAAGGTTTGGAGGGATATGGGCCAGGAGCAGGCAAGTGAAACTAGTTCAGTTTGAGATTATGTTCAGCATGGACTGGTTGGACCGAAGGGTCTTTTTCCATGCTGTTTGACACTCTGGACCATAGTTCAAGGTCAGGCGCTGAGCATCTTCACTGATTAGAGAGAAAGTGAGGGCTGCAGGTGCTGGAGATCAGAGCTGAAAATGTGTTGCTGGAAAAGCGCAGGTCAGACAGCATCCAAGGAACAGGAGAATCGACGTTTCAGGCATAAGCCCTGCCTCATTCCTGAAGAAGGGCTTATGCCCGAAACGTCGATTCTCCTGTTCCTTGGATGCTGCCTGACCTGCTGCGCTTTTCCAGCAACACATTTTCAGCATCTTCACTGATTGCAAACCCAAGGCCCATATGTGTATACTTAGTTTCCCTATTCCTTTCTTCCAATCAATTTATTCCCTAAGCCTCGGGGAAACAAGCAACTCAACAGTAAAAGATATTGGGAATGCTTACAAAGGAAACATTCATTCTGCACTATTTAATACTTCATAAGATCAGGAAGAAGTTATTCAGTCACTTGAGCCTATTTTGCATTCAATCGATCACTACTAATCTGGTTGCCAACTCCATCTGATCCTTTGATCCTAATCATTTGTGTACCAAAAATCAGTCTGTGTTGAGTCTATTTTGAAATTTCAATCGAAATAAAGTGCATGGCCTTTTGGGGACTGCAGTCCCAGAGTTCCACTGGCTACTGTGAGATAAAGTGCTTCGTGATTTCGCCATTTGCCATAATTCTCTTCTAGAAGCATACTCTATTCAGTGATAGCTTTGATTGGTTTCAGAGCAAGGAATGTATCTTCTTTTCTGCCACACAATTTCCCTTCATTAGGATTCAACATGAATATCTTCAAAGCTAAGACTGCATCAAAAACTAGGTGATAAAATAGTGACTTCCACCCCTGCAACTGACTCACTCAACCCACATATTATTGTGAATACTTGAAACAGAATATGTCCATAATTTCATATAAATATTTACTGGAAACTACTTTTTCTTTAACATATTGAGCATATCCTGCTTTAATGATGAAATATTTGAGCACTATGAAAAATCGCGATAATATGATGAAAAACCTCCAAATCTCTCCACCACAAATTCTTCACACTATTTTGGGTCTCAAAATTGTCACTGACTAATTTGCCAAGAATCTGAAAAGAATAGAAATGGTCCTGTGAAGTTGTTTATCGGTGTAGCTCAATCATTACAAAACTTCACAGGACCATTTCTATTCTTTTCGATCCTGGGTGAAGCATGAAACAATAATGTCTAGTCATTAACACTTCCAAAATAGGGAGAGCCGTGGAGATTTGCAGAAAACGAGGTATAACATCACTATGAAACAATAGAAAAACACTAAGTAGGGAAGCAGGATAACAGGGTTGAAAGAAAACACCACAGCAGTAGATTCTACTTGCATGAACCTCATGCTATAGCAACGATACATAAAAGGCAAATAAAAAAGGTAGTTTCCTTCTGTCAACCTGGTGTCTTCCATGCAAGAAAACGCAATGGCTGAATTTTAACATCCTGAAAGTAGTAGTCAGGTGAGATGCTAACATTTTACACATCACAAACCTGGCATCAACCCACCTACATCCAGGTTTAATGGAGGTAAGACAACCCAAGTTGCGGTTTAGCAGGTGAACCATTTTAATGAGGCTAGCAGCTCCTGATTCAATCTGCTTTACAGATTTCACCAAGTGCCCACACCTCAAGATTGGCAGGGCAGATTTGGAGGAGTTATGGACCTTTGCAGGATTCCCCTGAGCCAAATTGAGCATGAATGCTTCCCCGAGCACTTTGCCACTTCCTTGCTCAAAGGAGGAATGGATCTGCTAGCCAAGTTACAGAGAATTTCTTGGTTAGTGAAAAATGCCATAGGCCAAGCATGAAGGCAAGTTTCATTTAGACATCCTAATAAAAACCTTGTTTTTAGCCGCATTAAAATTGAATCTGACAACCAAAACAAAACATCATTCGCTGTTTATGAGGAACCAAATCTAACAAAAGGTTGCTTACTTGATTTCTGGCTGAATATACTGAAACTACTGAAACATAAGCTTGCAGTTTGTTACATAGATAAGTAACATTATCAACGGTCGTTAATTTCTTACTTATAAACACTAAATCTAGTATTTCTATACAAAGCTGAAGCGATTTCATGAACATGGAAATTATGATTTCAATATTAATTATCAAGCAGTGATTCCGCAAAGCGCCTAATATCTACTTCAAATCTTTCTGCAGAACATTCTCTGAATATACCACAAAAACAAGCAAATTTCTTTGTAAAGTTTCATAGCATTATAATGTAGTTAGCCAAGAATGGAAATGTTTGTGGGTCCTAACATATGATTAACATGACAAAGGTCTAATGTCACAGCAAATTACAGATATCGTATTACTTAAGTCATTCAGGGGCACGGTGGCACAGTGGTTAGCACTGCTGCCTCACAGCGCCTGAGACCCGGGTTCAATTCCCGCCTCAGGCGACTGACTGTGTGGAGTTTGCACGTTCTCCCCGTGTCTGCGTGGGTTTCCTCCGGGTGCTCCGGTTTCCTCCCACAGTCCAAAAGATGTGCAGGGTCAGGTGAATTGGCCATGCTAAATTGCCCGTAGTGTTAGGTAAGGGGTAAATGTAGGGGTATGGGGTGGGTTTCGCTTCGGCGGGTCGGTGTGGACTTGTTGGGCCGAAGGGCCTGTTTCCACACTGTAATGTAATCTAATCTAAAAAAAAAAATTCAAGTTGCTGCTTTTCAAAAAAAAAATGTAGCTCATCCACAAATACCTCAATGGGCACATTATTAGAACACAGAATCACTGGAAAAAATCTGCTTGTGTTATTTTAGTTGGTGGCAGATCTTTGCCTTTCTGATAAGGAAAGCTAAGTAAATGAGCAACAATACTTTGTAGCTCTCATAATAATTACTTAATTAGATTTGTTATATTGTAGAGAATGCATGTGGTGCCCATTTGAATCTATACATATCTGCAGGTTTCATTTGCTACCAGACTTTAAAATGCCAATTAAACAATCTGAAAATAAAAGAGCATCAGAAAACAAATCACTTTCACCAAATCATTGACGAAAACAGCTAACCAAGCAAACGAAAGCTTCTCATAGAACTCTTAATCCTTTTATCATCAACAGATGGGTCAATCATCTAAAGATTTTCCAATACCTCGCCAGCTTTGCCACAAGAAATCAGTTTCTTAAAAAAGGCTAAATCTAGTTGAAGATTCAGGGGGCTTCAAGAGACTATCTAAGAATTACTGCTCCAGTATCAAGTGCAAATTATTAATTTCACTTTCTGAACTTCATACCAACAGAAACAGGCTGTGAGATTAAGGTGTCATAGTCACTTACTAACTACGTTCAAAAGGTTCCAAGACAACAAAAAACTTGAACTGTGAAACTGACCTTCTGATACGCATAATTCAGAGTAAAAAATCTTGGAAATTCCATAGAAGGTACAAAAAAGTCAAAGTACTATTTGAAACACTGTACTTTGTGTTTCAAATAGTACTTTCAATGTCTCAGATTTAGTACCAGCACATTAAGTAATCATACAAAGCACTCAAAAGAGTAGAAAAAACCCTGCATGACTCCAGAAAATTCCTTACCAAACTGTTGACAAGGTGTAAACTACAACTTAACTTAATCAGCAAATCATATCAATCAACAAAAGCAAAATATTGCAGATACCAGAATCACAAAATAAAATAAAATGCTGCAAATAGTCAGCCCCTGTGGCAGCATGTACAGAGAGAAATAAAAAAAGTGTTAACATTTCAGGTCAATGACCTCAAATATTAATTCATACTAAACTACTATTTCCTGAGAGATTACGTATTGATTTGGATCAGAAGTAACAATTGTGAGATTAGTTACATACCTGGTACTGTAAAATCCTGAGTATAAATTATTTCATCTTCATTGAACAGATCTTCATCATCTTCATCATTATAACCATGCAAGTCTTCCAGGTAAGGCACCACTGTCATGCTTCTCCACTTGTCCTTGGTCTCTGGGCTTGGAGGAATAGGAACAAGATTTTCTGCCTGAGGGTGTTTTTTCCGAAACCAACTATATTTCAGAAAGAAAAAAGTCATTAGTTTAAAAGGTGATATTAGAAAGATTCTGTACTTTCTTCTCCCCAATAATGTAATTTAAAAGTTGAATTTTTCTGGAAAATTCAAATTCACCTCACAAGGAGGATAGATACCAGTTTTATGTAGACAATTAAGTCACATAACTGAGTGGTTCTAACTTCTGTACTAAAATCTGTTACATCTGGTTTGGGAGCCTAGCCATGTTGGAGAATAATCCCCCTTCCTAAATAGAGTTGCTTTTAGGAAAGTGGAGGGGTAGATTTATCAAGAGACAAATAACTTTTTTGAAAAATTTCTGAAAAGTCCTCTTGGCTTCTCCCAGTATTGTTCACAACAGTAAGTCCTGACTACAAATCCTGTCCGTTTCCACTACTGAAATTAATTAATGTGAAGGTGTTTTCCTGTTTTTACATTTGTTCACTGAGCTGATAGATTTGTTCCCAGATGTTTTGTCACCATTCTAGGTAACATCATCAGTGAGCCTCCAATGAACCGCTGGTGTTCTGTCCCGCTTGCTATTTATGAGTCTTGGTCTGTTGTTGTGGGTGATATCATTTACGGTTCTTTTTCTGAGGGCTTCATAAATGGGGTCCAAATCAATGTATTAGATTAGATTACATTACAGTATGGAAACAGGCCCTTCAGCCCAACAAGTCCACACCGACCCGCCGAAGCGCAACCCACCCCATACCCCTACATTCACCCCTTACCTAACACTACGGGCGATTTAGCATGGCCAATTCACTTGACCTGCACATCTTTGGACTGTGGGAGGAAACCGGAGCACCCGGAGGAAACCCACGCAGACACGGGGAGAACGTGCAAACTCCACACAGTCAGTCGCCTGAGGCAGGAATTGAACCCGGGTCTCTGGCGCTGTGAAGCAACAGTGCTAACCACTGTGCAACCGTGCTGCCCCCAATTGTGATCGGTTCAGGCCTCTACAAATTCCCGTGTGTGTCTTTGTCTAGCCTGTCCCAGGATGGATGTATTGTCCCAGTCAAATTGGTGTCCCCCTTCCTCTGTGTGTATGGATACTAGTGATAGTTGGTCATGTGTTTTGGTAGCTAGTTGGTGCTAATGTATCCTGGTGGCTAGTTTCCTGTCCGTCTGTCCAATGTAATGTTTTTTGCAGTCCTTGCAGGGTATTTTGTGTATGACGTTCATTCTGCTGGGTGTTGATACAGGGTATTTTAAATTCATCAGGAGATGTTTCAGTGAGATGGCAGGTTTGTGGACTACCATGATGCCAAGGGGCCTATCATCTCTGAGATGTCTTTAATGTATGGCAGGGTGGCTAGTCTCCAGGCTTGTTGAGTTTTCTCATTTAGGTCTGTTGTGCTGGAATCGGCGGACTGTGCTTATCGGGTATCCTTTGTTCCTGAATACGTTGTATAGGTGTTTTTCCTCTGCTTCTTGCAGTTCCTGGGTGCTGCAGTGCATTGTGGCTTGTTTAAATAATGTCCTAATGCAGCTGTGTGTTGGTGTTGGGATGATTGCTCTAGTAGTCGAGTATCTGGTCAGTGCACGTGTCTTTGCGTAGATGCTAGTATGCAGCTTTCCATTGGCTTTTTGTCTTACTGTGACATCTAGAAAGGGGTGGCTGTTGTTGTTGTTCTCGTCCCCTTTGGTGAACTTTATACCAGTAAGGATGTTGTTTATGTGTTTGTGGGTTTCTTCTAATATGTTGCGTTTTGTGATGACAAAGGTATCATCCACATAGCAAACCCAAAACTTGGGCTGGATCGGGAAGGACTGTTCGTTTTAACCACTGCATAACTGCTTCTGCTAAAAATCCTGACATTGGCGATCTCATAGGCATCCCATTGATTTGTTTGTAGATCTTGTCATTGAAGGTGAAGTGGGTTGTGAGGTACAGGTCTACTAGTTTGGGGGTGTTGTCCTTGCTGATAAAGTTGGTGCTGAACCAGGTTTGTGTCCTTTGTTTAGCCAGCAGTGAGGCCAGTGTTTCTTTAGCTAGGGTGATGTTTATTTATGTGATTAGGGCCCCTATGTCGAAGGAAACCACAACTTCGTCGTTCTCTACCTTAGTGTCTTTCATGATGTTAGGGAATTCCAAGGTGGAGTGGATGGAGTGGCTTGAGTCTTCTACTGGGCGTTTCCGTTCCTTTGCTTGTCTGTATGCCAGTATATCATGAAGTGAGACTATGGGTCTGAGGGGGGGCCCTTGTTTATGTATCTTTGGTAATCCGTAGACATGGGGTCTGTTTGATTCTTCAGGTTTCATTCTTTGGAGGTCTGTCTTGTTAATTTGTGAAGTTTCCTCAGGGGTGCTATAATACGGTTTTCCAGCTGTGGAGTCTGGTCAATCGCCACCTGTTGGTAGGCGATAGTGTGTTTGCTTTTTCAATGTATTGTGTTCTGTTCAGGATGATGGTATGCACCCTTTGTCTGCCGGTAGGATTATGACATTTTGGTCTTTTCTGTGTCCTTCCAGGGCTTTCCTTTCCAGTGTGTTCAGGGTGTTCCTATCTTTCTTTCTTTCTGCTTAATGTTGCTGCTACGGTCTGTGATGGACTGCTGGATTTCTTCCGTAAGTCTATTGTCTTTCAGGGTGAATTCCAGTGCTGCTAGGAAGTCCTTTTTGGCCACATTCCAGTCGCAGTGGTTGAAATTCATCCCTCATACTAGGACAGCTTTTTCCATGTCTGAGAGTGATCAGTATACAGGTTCTTTATCCAAGTCTCTGAATTATACATGTGATTACTATGCGTGAGCTTGGCCAGTTTTTCTTGTAGGGTTGGACGTTTCTTTGACTTGGTCCGCTGTTGTTTAGTGTTGATGGCTCGTTCTAGTGTACTTGTCCTTTCATGGTCAGTCACATTAGTGTACAGAGTTTTTTGGTGCAAAATTTCTCATTCATATTTGTGGAGTCAGTTGTGGGCATCATTTATCATTTCTTGTAGCATCCTACAGCTGTTCTGTTCTGCTCTTCTTCTGGCTTGTGGGGTGTTGAGACATGGTTTGTATTTGACATGTCACTAGTATCCAGACACAGAGGAAGGAGGGACACCAGTTCAACTGGGACAATACATCCATCCTGGGACAGGTTAAACAAAAGACATGAGTGGGAATGCCTAGAGGCCTGGCATTCAAACTAGAACGCCATGATTTGGACTCCATTTACCAACCTCTCAAAAACAAAACCGTAAGTGATATCACTCACCACAACAGACCAAGATACACAAATAGCAAACAGGACAGAACACCAGCGCTTCATCGGAAGCTCACTAATGTTATCTAGCATAGTGATGAAACATCTGAGAACAAATCTACCAGCTCAGTGAGCAAACTTACAACCTGATCCACAACGTACAAATCTTCTCTAAAATCGCAAGATGTTTTCCTGTTGGGGAGGAAGTGGAAAGAGAGAGAAAACAATAAATCAGAAATCACATAACAGACATGCCAGCTTGAAGTTTAATTTCAGCGGCACAGCAAGGACACTTGCTGCTGACCTCTAAATTTCTAGCAATTTCGCAGGCAGGAGGTTCACTTCTATTGCTTTCCAGTGGTATTGCAACTATTTGCAGTAGTTACGTCTCATTCCCAGCATGGAGCCAGAATGATATCATCAGACTATCCAAGCTGCCAATCACAAAAAGGTTTTCAAATTATCAAAAACAGGAAGAAGGAACACTAAAAACTTTTGTTTATGCAATGAACAAATTAAAGATTATGACATATGCATGGAATGAAGGCAGAAGCTAACCTATCTTGAAGAAGCTTATCTTGGAATAACCATTTTAAAATAAGTTTAAAACAAAGTCAACTAATTAATCCACAATTGTAAAATTATCCTTTCAGAATCAGTTTTGTTGATCAAAATTTCAGGAATCACAGCAACATTAAAAATCCAGTTACACATGATTAAGCAAGATGCAACTTTTTATGGGTCAACTAATAATGTGGGAGTGAGCAAGCTTCTGTCCTCTGTGATTATGAGTTTATGTTAAATGTGTGGATGAAGAAGACAACAGAGTCTATTTGGAGCCCTGAGCAGCAGACTACAGCTTTAAGCTGTTTCACAATTTGTGCACACACGACATCCCAAAACTAGTCAGTTTTCAAAGGATTATGATTATGAATGCTGACAGTTTGATTCCTCCTAGCACCCCCTCAATCAACATCTAGGCCAGAACATATGCTGAAGGAGTTAATTTGGGAATTCGTGCAAGATAAATTCATAATTACATTGTGCAAGACATACTATCTATAGCCTATCCCCAATCTAACAATTGGGAATTAAAAAACAAGCTGCAAACATAGGCACAATGCACAGCTTTGGAATGCACAAAACCAGCTAGGAAGGAAATTAAAGATACAAACCTGTGGAGTACTGTAGTAAATAATGCAAAACCAAAACAAGTATACACCAGACATTTTAGCCAGTTGAGGGGCATTGTTTGTTCACAATTAACATTTCAAACATTTTTTTTGGCAGAGGCAAATTTCCCTGGAGGGTAAATTATAATGCTGTTAAAGTCTCTCTATGACTGATCCATAATGTCAAAATTAATTTGACATCCTGTGTGCAAGGTGCCTTCATTTTCTAGTCTCTCACTAATCCTTCATCAATTAATTCAGTTACCCTTGGGCTGACAGCCTTCAAACAGGAAGTTACTGATTTTAAATGCCTTCTCTTAATGAGGGACCCGTGAGAAACAGCTGGCTTGTGAAGTACTGAAAGCACAGTAATTAATATTAAATGATTACAATTCAAGCAACTGCATCAGCTATTCTGCACAAGTATGATTTCAAAATGGATTGGGTCATCACACAATATTTAACTAATTTAGTGTAACATGTAAGTATATAAAAAGAGAGGTCAAGTGCAACCTTGTATTAAAGTACAAATGATATCTATAAAAACTCATGATTTTGACTTTCAGAAACCTCAAAGCATTGATATAGAAATAATGTATTAGTAATTGTATTTGGAAAGGTAAGGAATAATTAGGGATAGTCAACATGGCTTTGTGCATGGGAAATATTGTCTCATGAACTTGATTGAGTTTTTTTTGAGGAAGTGACAAAGAGGATTGATGAGTGGTGGACGTGATCTATGTGGACGTGATCTATATGGACTTCAGTACGGCGTTCAACAAGGTTCCCTATGGGAGACTGGTTAGCAAGGTTAAATCTCATGGAATACAGGGAGAACTAGCTATTTGGATACAGAACTGGCTTAAAGGTAGAAGACAGATGGTGGTGGTGGTGGAGGGTTGCTTTTCAGACTGGAGGCCTGAGACCAGAGGAATGCCACAAGGATCGGTGTTGGGTCCACTACTTTTTATCATTTATATAAAATGATTTGGATGGGAACATAGGAGGTATAGTTAGTAAGTTTGCAGATGACACCAAAATTGAAAGCGCAGTGTAAAGCGAAAAAGGTTACCTCAGATTACGACAGGGTCTTGATCAGATGAGCCAATGGGCTGAGGAGTGGCAGATGGAGTTTAATTTAGATAAAAGCGAGATGCTGCATTTTGGGAAAGCAAATCTTAGCACGACTTACACGCTTAATGGTAAGGTCCTAGGGAGTGTTGTTGAACAAAGACACCTTGGAGTGCAGGTTCATAACTCCTTGAAGGTAGAGTCACAGGTAGATAGGACAGTGAAGGCGGCATTTGGTATGCTTTTCTTCATTGGTCAGATTACTGAGTACAGGAGTTGGGAGGTCATGTTGCAGCTGTACAGGACTTTGGCTCGGCCATTTTTGGAATATCGCGTGCAATTCTGGTCTGCTTCCTATTGGAAAGATGTTGTGAAACTTGAAAGGGTTCAGAAAAGATTTACAAGGATGTTGCCAGGGTTGGAGGATTTGAGCTTTCGGTAGAGGCTGAATAGGCTGGGGCTGTTTTCCTTGGAGCGGAGGCGGCCGAGGGGTGACCTCAGAGATTTAGAAAATCATGACAGGCACAGATAGGATAAGTAGACATAAATAGGGTGAGAGAGTCCAGAACTAGAGGATGTAGGTTTACGGTGAGAGGGGAAAGATATAAAAAGGGGCAACTTTTTCCACACAGAGGGTGGTACGTGTATAGAATGAGCTGCCAGAGGAAGTGGTGGAGGCTGGTACAATTGCAACATTTAGAAAGCATCTGGACAGATATATGAATAGAAAGGGTTTAAGAGGGATACGGGCTAGGTGCTGGCAAATGGGACTAGATTAGGTTGGATATCTGGTCGGCATGGCGAGTTGGATCGAAGGGTTTGTTTCCGTGCTGTACATCTCCATGACTGCATGACCATATCATGCAGCATGTTTCCAATGTTTTTTGAAATTGTTCTGATCTATTACCACTTTGGTCTATATACAAAGCTTAACACAAAATTTTACAAATCCAAAGTCTATTGTAAAAGTAGATTGCTTAAGTCTTCCAATGAATTAAAACTTTCTGACATCATTCTGTTTCATGTCACCTTGTACTCGCATGCATATTCCTTCAAAATGCAATACCTTAAAATGGGAAGCTTTATTTTGAAGGGTTGTACAGCAGTTTTGAAATTTTTATGTAGAGAAATTTGGAAAACAACAACTTACCACAAACAAACATTTTATACTCCCATGTGTCATCCAATGATACAAAGACAACAATTTGCATATTTTAGTACTCTATTTGTGCAGTTAGTTCCTCATAACCCTCTGATACCGTAGGAAAGAAATACACAGGGGAAAAAAAAGCAACAACACAAACACACAGGGGAGATAACAAGGAGAGGGGGAGAAAAGGACAATTCTGTCCATCTACAGTCGTATAGAAAACCATTTCCACAAAGGAGACTTGGGATAAAGTTATAACACATAAAATACTGTTTAATGTAAGGCAAGAGAGAAAATGCTTTAAGAAACTCCCTCCCCATTGCTATTCCTCCACCCTACCAAACACTGAATTCAAACCCTTCAACACCTCTTGCTAATGAGTGGCTTTAAGATTCTTAAGCACTTGTCACTGGTTTGTTGGCAATAAAGAATGGAGGAAAAGTAATGCATGCTCAATATGATATGGCAGTAAAGTTCAGAGAAAGTAACAATAGCGAACAATAAGAAAGGTATGGAAATGCTTGTCCCATCTTCCTGCCTTACACGAAAAAAAGGAAGAAAGAGAAAAAATGAGGCATAGGAGGAGATAAGAATTAGTGAATGAGAAAGGAATAAAAGGTTTGGGGGCGGGGGGCAGCAAAAGATAATGGCTTAGTGATATTTTCATTGCTCTCGGGTTCCAGAGACCTAGATGATATCCTAGTAACTGGAGTTCAAAACCTATCATGGCAAATGGTAAAATTTTAACTGAATAGTATCTAGAATTAAAAGTCTAATGGTGATCGAGAAACTGTAATTAATTGTCATAAAAACCCACCTGGTTCACTAATATACTTTAGGGAAGGAAAACTACTGGCCTTACCTGATCTGGCCCAACTTGATTCTAGATTCACATGGTGGTCAACTCTTAACTGCCTTCTAAAATGACTCACCAAGCTATTAAGTTGGATCATAACAACTAAAAATCTCAAGAAAGGAAAGAAACTAAACAGAACACATGGCATCAACCTAGGTACTGGAAACACCAAATTCAACCCTGTTGGCGAGGCAAAATATTTCTTAGCATCTGGGATCTAGTGCAAAAATTGAGAGAGCTGGCTCACTAATCAAGGAATAGCCTGATATAGTCATACTCAGTATCATACCTCTCAAACATGATCCTGGACAATATCACCATCATCTACAAGCAGGACAGAGCCAGCAGAGATGCTGCACTGGTAAAGTGAAGAGTGCGTTGCCCTGGAAGTTCTCGACATTGACTCCTTACCCTTCAAGTCTCAATGCATCAGGATAAACATGAGCAAGTTAATCTCCTGCGGATTATCACATTTGCAGCTACATTTGCTGATAAATCAGAACTACTCCATATTGAACACTTTAGAGGAAGTTTTGGGGGTGTCAACGGCACAGAATGCACTCTGGGATTTCAACATCTATCACCAATAGTGGCTCATCAGCACCACTACTAACTGAGATGGTTGAATTCTAAAGGATATAGCTGCTAGACTGAGTCTGTGACAGATAGTGAGGAAAGTCAACAAGTGGGAAAAACATATGATCTCATCCTCACCAATACTCCTGCTACAAATGCACTTGTCTATGACAATGTCAGTAAGAATGAATACTGCACAGTCCTTATGTAGATGAAGTCCCATGCTTACATTGAGAATACCCACCACGTCGTGCAAATTAGAAAGACTTCAAACAGATCTAGCATCCGTGAGGTGATTGGTCCATCAGCAACTGGAGAATTATATTCCAACCACAAGCCAGGAGAAAAATGACCACTGTGTGCAGTAACCACTATAATCTGGCAGTGTATGTGGTGCAACACAATGTGGTGGGGTATTTTCTATCAGGTTACGAAGCTGGAGGATATTATAATTCTAGTGTTCAAAATAAGAAAGAATTTAATAGATAAATTAATTTTATAACTACAGCCAGATCAGTTACGAATGAAATTAGGAAATGCATTTTCTTTTAACCCAAGCCTAATGAGAATTTGGATCAACACATGGGTTGTGGTTGGTAAGCCACTTGATATTTTCATTGTTGAGATTAAAAGTACCAAAGGATGTAGAGGTAGTTTATGGAGATTAACTTGCAAATTCACCATGTTATGACAAGAGAGTCACAGGGTTGCAGGGGCAAAATGACTATCCCAGATTCGCCATTCTGATACAGCCTTATGGTTTTGTGATATTATTATATCAATACCACTCATACTTGAGTAAATTGTTTAATAGTTTAATTTCCATCTAGTTTCCTTACTATTTATAGAGTCAAAGTCAGATGTACAGCACAGAAACAGACCATTTGGTCCAACTTGTACAAGGCGACCAGAATCCTTATCTAATCTAGTCCCACCTGCCAGCACGTGGCCCATATCCCTCTAAAACCCTTCCTATACACATAACCATCCAGAGACCGTTTAAATGTTACAATTGTACCAGCCTCCACCACTTCTTCTGGCAGCTCATTCCATAGAGGCACCACCCTGTGTGAAAAAGTTGCATTTGTCATTTTTCTCTCCCAGTTCCTCTGGATCGTATTCTGTGCTTTTTTTTTGCATTCAGTTTAGCCCAAATGTTCAAATTTCACTAAATTACCTCACTATGAATGCAACTAAAGCAAATTGACAATAATTCCTATTGCTTTAAAATCCATGCTATCTACAAGGGCTTTTTTGAAAAACACCCACACTATCTGGAGGAGTGGCCCAAATTACGGCACTCATGACAGCAAAAAATGCTAAAGGTTATTAAGGCTAACTCACTGAGCAGGACTACACTGTCAATATTGACAGTGTAGTGCGAGCAACCCCCACTCAGATATGTCAGCTGTGAAACAAGGTTGACTGTGAAATTGTTCATTGGTAAATTAAGTGAATAGCTTCTATGATCTCATTTATAATTCAGGCACCATCAGCCAGTTTTCGTTTCAACCAAGCCCTCTCCAGTAACTCCTGAAACCCAAATAACCGATGAGCAAAGCAGTGGGGAAGCCTTCTGAAACCATAGGAGAACGCAAAAATTATCTTTTTAATCTAAAAGAGCAATAGCATAGGATTAGCATCATAAGCATTCATGTTTCTTTGCCTTGAGCACCTTTTGATTAAAACATCACAACTTTCCCTGGGGGCGGGGGTGTTGCTTATTTTAGCACATAAATAACACTGCCTCAGAAAAGACATGTGTTTCACTCTGTACAATTAGAAGAAAAGCTACAAAAATCCATTCAAATAGCATTTTTAGCCACACTTTCTAAAGTATCAAATTTATATTAATTAGAATTTTTTAAATAATGTGGGGGTCAAGTGAAGAAAATAATTGTGTTCTTAACAATAGATGCTCAAATGACCTTGAGCTAAAGTATAATAACTATTATTAAAAAGTACAGAGAGAAACCTCTCAAATAATAAGCTTAAACAGATGTATATGAATGATTTTGGTTGCAAGTCTTATCTTAAATGGTTTGATGTTCTACATATTGACTATTGTGTACAATAGGAACTAAATAATAAAACATGAAATCAAGTTATTTATCTAAGGCACATTGATGAAAACTAAGTTATCAGAGCCAGTGTTCACAATCATAGGGAGCCAAAATCAGCCAAAAGAATAAGGGCAAAGTCGTCCAAATGGATAGCAATGGTCAGAATAGGGAAATGTTAACAGAGCAGATAATATCCAGTTGCGATAACATAAATGGAACTAATTGATTAGGCTAAATGATCTCCTATGTTCTAATGTCTTACAAATGATGAAACTGTAGTTTGGTATGAAACAAGGCCTACAGGAGGAGCAGTGGTGAGTGAAGTTGCGAGAATCAAATTTAAAAATGTATTCAAACTACAAATTAACACCAGCGCTGTCACTAAGTATGCACACAAGCATTTTTCTGCCAACATACCTAATGTCTCCAAAAGAAGAGTATTATGAGGAATTCAGTTTTTTCTAATTCATGTGATTTTCTAACTCAATTTGACTTATGTAATAAAACTTACTTGTGCTGTCTGATCTGTTGTATTGAAAATCTTTTCACAGGATCATATTCAAGCATTCCTGCAGGGATAGATAAAGATTAATTAGCGAGTTTTGAGAAGATTTGTAGCTCAGGTTGAGGTTTTGGATGCAGATTTGCTCACTGAGCTGAAAGGTTCATTTCCAGACGTTTCATTACCTTACTAGGTAACATCTTCAGTGGACCTCATACGAAGCAATGCTGAAAATTCCTGCTTTCTATCTATATGTTTGGGTTGGTGATGTAATTTCCTTTGGTGATGTTATTTCCTGTGGTGAAGTCACTTCCTGTTCCTTTTCTCAGGGGATGGTAGATGGAGTCTAACTCGATGTGTTTGTTGATAGAGTTCCAGTTGGAATGGCATGCTTCTAGGAATTCTCGTGCGTGTCTTTGTTTGGCTTGTCATGCACGAGAATTCCTAGAAGCATGGCATTCCAACTGGAACTCTATCAACAAACACATCAAGTTAGATCCCATCTGCCACTCCCTGAGAAAAGGAACAGGAAATAACTTCACCAGAGGAAATAACATCACCACAGGAAATGACATCACCAACCCAAAGAACCCCAAACATATAAATAGAAAGCAGGAATTTTCAGCATTTCTTTGCATGAGGTCCACTGAAGAGGTTACCTATTAAGGTAACAAAATGTCTGGAAATGAACCTTTCAGCTCAGCCAGCAAACCTACATCCATAAAGATTAATGTTAAATTAATGCAATGGCCACATGCTACAAAACTACAAAAACCAACTTCCTGTTTAGTGTTCTCCGTGTACTTGGCCAGAATTTGTTGGACTTGAGCCTTCTATGTGGTGCAGTCCACATTATAGCACAAAAGGAAGGAAATGATTTGCAAGTAACTTACACCTCACCACAGTTACTTTATGTTTCAATGTTGTTCTCCTGTTATCTTCAACAAAACACTGGGACAATCAATATCAATGGCAACCACAAGTTTCCTGAATTTGTGTTACTTTTACTGGCGCTGTACTTTAGGCTATAAAATATTTGGCTGGAGTTTCTTGATCAGTTAGTATCATAATGGATGTATTTAAAGGATCCATCAGCAGTTCAAATTACCATATTTTTCCACTTAAAACCACAGGAAATTCAGCTACCAACTCTGGGAGATTTAGAAGTAACTTCTTACCTTGTTAATTTAATCATACATTATTGTATAAAGAATTATTTAACATACTTAGAATGCTGTTTGTGGATGTAACATTTCAATCATGCAAAAAATTTGCCAAGTCTGTTTGTGGAGTAACAGGATCACCAATTGATTGAATAAAGGTTTTGCAGATTCTGTTACTATTTACTTGTCTTGTTAATTGAGCCAGGTAAAAAGGCTGTTTTATTACAACAATTTTTCACAATATCCCAACAGGCAAAGAGCCTAATTTATGCATACAAAATTAACATGTGCTCGATCAACAGATGTTGTAGATACTTATGAAAATATCTTGTAAAAATGAAATTACAACAGCCCATAAACATTAGCTTGAATTTTGCAATTATAGTGTCAATGAAACTGCGAGTATTTGACATTAACGTACATATGAAACTAAGCAGCATTTGGTATCCACATATGGACAATGAAACATGGAGATTTATTTGGTCCAGAGCATATAAGCAAACTCTGTAAAAGCAACTCAGCTAGTTCTACTCCCCCAGCTCTGCAACCTTTTCTCAGTCATTTATTCGATTTACACGCAATATAGCTGTTCAACAACCCTAAAAAGTAATGACTCATTATTGAGGGGTCATTTGAGTTGTAATTGCACTCTAAATCATGAATATAGCTGAAAACTCTGGGATCCTGGAAAACTATTTTTATATTTGTGGAATATCAACTTTTTCCATTGTGATTAAAAAACCTTTATTCTAGTTTTTTTGGGAAGTTTTAACACTTCAGCCTCAATTGGTTAATTTTACGAATAGAAGTTAAGAGCATTTCGGTGGAGGGCATTAATTGGTATTTGAGCACATATAGAGAAACTGTTACTGACAGAGGAATGAAGTCAAGAGATATACATCTGCAACATTTCACTCTATGATAAATCTATTCCAAGTGAAAACTGGCTTTGGTTTCACCCTTCTTCAAATTGCTATCAGAAATTTGTCTTTATTTTCTTCATGGGATCCATGTGTCGCTGACAATGTCAACATTTGTTGCCTATCCCTAATTATCTTGAGTTGAGATGCCCATTTCAGTAAAGAGTCAATCACATTGCTTTGGGTCTGGAGCCACATGTAAGTCAGATCAGGTAAGGATGGCAGATTTTTCTTTCCAAAAGAACATTATTGAACTGTATGGGGTTTTATAACCCTATGCTAGTTCTCATGGTTGCCACTGAGATCAATTTTATAGTTCCAGGTATTATTAATTGAATTTTTAAATTCTACCCGCTACCAGGGTGGAATTTGAATTCATAGTCTTACATTAATAGCTTGCTCTCCTGGATCATTAGTCTAGTACCATTACCATTCTGCTACGATCTTTCCCTGATATAACAATAATGTCCCAATCTTCACTGGACTTTGAAAAATGAAGGATAAGGATATTTCCCTTCCTGTTTTCTGTGAGAATGCTACAATGTGATTTGCTTTTTGTTCTAGTGACATCAACTGCAGTTGGATACCTCAAGGTCCCTTTGAACTGACACCAAATTCAAATTAAGGGCAGAAAAGCAAAATCTATGCTAAAAAGATGGACAGATGCATGGAAGGAACTTTGTTGAAGCAGCAAGTTCCATCACTTCTCTACTAACCTCAAAATCTGGATCATTATAACATACCATTCATCATCCATTGTTATAAATTCATCAACCACATTTTGTTCTCCCTGTACATTTTGCAAAACGGCTCCAAAGAAATTCAAAGTTCTACATACAGTGATAGGTAATATTGCTAAATGTGCAAAGCTATGAAAAAAAGCAATTAAAATCCAATAAAGCTGTTTATTAAAAGATGAAGATGATCATCACTGAAGCAAACTGCTACATAAATATGCACAAAGTACCAATAATAACTGAGAATTCTTGGAGGACAGGTATAAAAGGAGTGAATTAAATTTCATCAATCCTTATACCTTTGCTGCTTCAAAGTTTTGCCAATCTTTTTACATTTTTAATAAAATGATAAAAGTTGTACAGTTTTATTAAAGTACTGGGAATTCCTCAGTTTTAAGTTATTTTCGTAACTAAGAAATCAATTTAAAAGGTCCCATTTGATAAATGTCCTCAGCTCTCAGTTTAATAGATTGAAATCAATTGTTGTAGGAAGCTGGATGACTATATGAGGGTAAAGGGAAAGAAGCATAACCACCAGTATAGACCTGTTAGGCTGAATTCTGTGTCTCTAATGTACTAGTCTGTATAATTCATCAAATGATAGAAGTAAATGGGACAGACTTCGAACAGATCTATCAACTCAAGACTGGGCATCCATGAGGCTCTGAGAGCCATTCACTGCAGCAAAATTGTACTCCAACACAATCTGTAACCTCATGGCCTGGCATATCACCCATTCAACAATTACCATCAAGCCAGGGAATTAACTCTGGTTCAATGGAGAGCGCAGGAGAACATGCCAATAGCAGTACCAGGCATACTTGAAGATGAGGAGTCAACCAGGTGAAACCACCAAACATATGCTGTTTGGCATGCAAGTAGTTAAGTAGCAAGTGATAGACAGAGGTAAGCGATCCTACAGCAATGGATCAGATCTAAGCTCTGCAGTCCTGCCACATTCGGTCATGAATGGTGGTGGATAATTAAACAACTCACTGGAGGCGGCTTCACAAATATCTCCATCCGCTATGGTGAAGAGCCCAGCACATCAGTGCAAAAGATAAGGCTGAAGTTCTCAAAGCAATCTTCAGCCAAAAGTGCCGAGTGGATGATCCACCACAGCCTCTTCCAGTGGTCCCAGGATTACAGATACCAATCTTTAGCCATTTCAATTCATATGATATCAAGGAACAATTGGACCCAATGGATACTGCAAAGGCTACAGGGCCCTGACAACATTTGAGCAATAGTCCTTAAAGACTTGTGCTTCAGAACCTTCCACCCCCCCCCCCCCCCTAGCCAAGCTGTTACAGTACAATTTCAACACTGGCATCTCTCTGACAATGTGGAAAATTACCCAAGTATGCCCTGTACATAAAAAGCAGCAGGACAAATCCAACCCAGCTAATAGCCACCCCAACTGTCTACTGTCAATCAGTAAAGTGATGGAAGGTGTCATCAACAGTGTTATCAGCAGCAAATGCTCAGCAATAAACTGCTCAGTGATGCTCAGTTTGGACTCCACCAGTGCCACTCAGCTCCTAACCTCACTATAGCCTTGGTTCAAACATAGACAAAAGAGCTGAATTCCAGAGGTGAAATGAGGGTGACAGCCCTTGACATCAAAGCCACATTCGACGGATTATGGCATAAAAGAGCCCGAGCAAAACTGGAATCAACAGGTATTAGAGGGCAATCTCTCTGGTGGTTGGAGACATATCTGACACATAGAAAGACGGTCACAATTGTTGGAGGTCAGTTATCTCAGCTCCAGAACATCTCTGCAGGAGTTTCTCAGGGCTGTGTCCTTGGTCCACTCATCTCCAGCGGCTTCATCAATGACCTCACCTCTATTATAAGGTCAGAAGTGGGAACATTCACCAATTATTCAACAACATTCAGCACCATTTGTAACTTTCAGTCACTGAAGCAGTCCATGTCCAAATGCAACAACATCCAGACAATATCCAGGTTTGGGCTGACAAGTGGCAAGTAACATTCACACCACACAAATTCCAGGCTATGACCACCACCAATAAGAGACAAACTAACCACCGCCCCTTGACATTCAATGGTGTACCATCACTCAGTTCCCCACAATCAACATCCTGGGAGTTATCATTGATCAGAAACTCAACTGGACTCATCACATAAATGCAGTGGCTACAAGAGCAGGCCAGAAGCTAGGAATACTGTGGTGAATAACTCATCTGTTGACTCCCGAAAGCCTGTCCACCATCCATAAGGCACAGGTCAGGTGTGTGATGGAATACTCCCCACATGCCTAGATGAGTGCAGCCCCAACACTCAAAAAGCTTTACAACATCCAGTACAAAGCAGTCCATTTGACTGGCACATCGAGAAGTGTCCACACCACCTACACTGAGTAGCAGTAGTGAGTACTATTTTCAAGATGCCCTGCAGAAATTCACCAAAGATCCTCAGACAGCACCTTCTAAACCCACGACCACTTCCATCTGGAATGATAAGGGCAGTAGATATATGGGAACAGCACCACCTTGAAGTTCCCCTCCAAACCACTCACCATCCTAACTTGGAAAGAGATCACCATTCCTTCACTGTTGCTGGGTCAAAATCCTGGAATTCCCTACCTAATAGCAATGTGGGTCAACCCACAGCAGCTGGACTACAGCAGTTCAAGAAAGCAGCTCACCACCACCTTCTCAAGGGCAACTAGGGATGGACATCAAATGCTGGCCAGCCAGCAGTGCCCACATCCCACAAAATGAACAAATAAACAAAACTCTCAGCCTATTTGCACAGCATTTTGCTGCTTCTGATTTGCTGCTTAGTAATTTTGTGAAATTGAGGTTGGAAACTTTCATGGCCTGTATCACCAATTCCAACTTGTCAAGAAATGGTTGGACATTTTTCCATACATTTAATTTTTAAAAAGTCACTACTTCTTATGAATTAAAGAGGAAGCTTCTGCATTAATAAATATTGGTGAATAAAAATATTCATAAGGTTGACAAAGAATTTTCACACTGCAGGGACCATTAAATCACCCATGTAAAATACTCCTAATACACTAAGCATCAATCACTTTAATATTTTGTAAATATATTAATTTTCAGAAGTAGTATGTTATGATGTTCAGACAACAGGTGAACAGAAGTGGGGATAATTGCATAAAAAGCTCTTTCAAAGATCTAGCATAGACACATAATGGGATAAATGACCAAACCAGTTAGTTGAATACTTTTGCCTTTTTGAAAAAGGTAGATCTTCCCCGATCTATAGAAGATTATAGAAACATTTCTCAACTGGCAATAACCATATGATTAATTTGAATTAACAACAGGAGCAACGAAGTGGAGGAAAAATACAAGCAGAAGAAGAAGCAAGAGGACTAAGGCAACATCAAAACAGATCAGAAAACCTTAAGAAAACAAAACCTAGTTATGCAAATTTACTAAAGAAGAAAATAACGTTAGCTGCTTTCTTCACCGTATGATCTCTCTCAAAAAGGGGGAGAAAAGGAAAAAACTACAGAAAGCAAAGGGGAACAAAAACAGATATAGTATAGAGAGAGAGAGAGAGAGAGAAAAGAGAGGAGAGAGGAGAGAGGGACAGGCAGAGACAGACAGACAAAGAAATTAGTTAATGAACTTGAAAGACCCCATATAGACAACATGCAAACCTACTGTCATTTACAAAATACCGTCCAAGAACTGTACCACACACAGTATTGGACAAACAGGCAGAAAACCAGCCACCAGGATACATGAGCATCGATTAGCCACATAAAGTCATGACCCACTCTCACTAGCATCCTTACATACAGACGAGGTAGGGCACCACTTCGACTGGAACAACACATCCATCCTAGGCCAAGCCAAACAGAGACACGCACGAGAATTCCTAGAAGCATGGCATTCCAACCAAAACACTATCATATAAAAAAAAATCAACTTGGACCCCATTAACCACCCTCTGAGAAAAAGAACGAGAAATGACATCACCAACCAAAGTAAATATAAACACATAAATAGAAAGGGGGTCGCTAACAGCAGTGCTTCACCAGAGGCTCACTGATGATGTTACCAGCATGGTGACGAAACATTTGAAAACGAACCCTCTAGCTCAGCGAGCAAACTTACATCCAGAAGCTCAACCTGAGCGACAAATCTTCTCAAAACACTCTAATACACTAAAATCAATGTATTCTTCATGGATATATATTGAAATAAGGGAGGTTATTAATGGCATCTCCTTTCTACATTGGTGAGTTCCTCAAAAATGTATTATTACGTTCAACTGATAATGAATGCCTTTTGTCCAGATTAGTAAGCAGAATGTTGTTTGTATAAAAGCAAACTGTGATTTTAAGTATTTCATAGGGTATTTGATCTTATTACCTGTGCAGCATGCCATCTACTGTATCTTTAGGGTATAACTTGCAACCTTATGGGTGCAAAATATCTGCTTGTTGTAAAACTTAACTGTTACTTAGCTTGACTGCAAATCTACAGGAAATTTTCACTCCAAGTTATATTTGAAGATGTCAGCTCATTCATTAAAAAACACTGAGTAAATACTTTAAGCTTTAATTTGAAGATTTGAACATTACTTCTACTGATTTTACGGACACATTTCCCCCAATTATACCATTTTGTTTTAATTTTTATTATTCTCCAATGTAATTTTTACGATTTTCCTTAAACAAAGTATTGTTACACATTTTACTCAACAATTGTGCGTCTTCCTATTGTCCAAAGAAAAAGCCCATGGCAGGTGATGCCCAGAAGTTTCAACAAAGATCAACATATTATTTCACATATGTATCCGCTACAAAAGTGATGTAATCTTCAAGAAAACTTCAGCTAATGAAATTAGTACTTGGAACTACATCACCTGTGGTTGAAATTGTCCAGAAGCAAAGTCATCCAAAGTTTACCCATCCTTAAAATTTCACAATGATATGTTTTCCTGTGCTTACCTTGCAGTAAATCGGACAACAACAGTCCACATTCTTCCGGAATGGTGTATTCCCCTTTCCCTATGTTTTCAAACAATTTGTAGATGTTATCCCCCTCAAATGGGTAAAGTCCCGTTGTAATATTGTACCTACAAAAAAGTTCAACATTTATCACATGATATCATTCCTCAAAAAGCATTTCATTTTAACATTTGTGTCTAAATCTATAGCATTAATATTCAGCATACAGAGGAAGAACAGGAAATCTGGTTAATATAAAATAAAATGAGTACTTTCAATAGATGTGTCAAACATTATACCTCAGCAGACTCTCAGCATGAAATATTTTAGGTGAGAGGATGGAGTACTCATTTTCATCACAGTAACAGAGAATGTTTTTTAAAAATCTGATTATGCATTTGCAAAATGTTGTACAACATTGCATTAAACATAAAAATTATAGTGTAGATACTACAAGGCCAAGTTTAGCTCGAAGTTTATTCTGTGTAGTTTTAGCATTCAGTTAACCAAGAACTTCTTTTGCATAACATCTCAATGCTGAAAATGTGTTGCTGGAAAAGCGCAGCAGGTCAGGCAGCATCCAGGGAACAGGAGAATCGACGTTTCGGGCATAAGCCCTTCTTCAGGAATGAGGAAAGTTTGTCCAGCAGGCTAAGATAAAAGGTAGGGAGGAGGGACTTGGGTGAGGGGCGTCGGAAATGTGATGTGTGGAAAGAGGTCAAGGTGAGGGTGATAGGTCAGACTGGGGTGGAGGTGGAGAGGTCGGGAAGAAGATTGCAGGTTAGGAAGGCGGTGCTGAATTCGATGGATTTGACTGAGACAGGGTGGGGGGAGGGGAAATGAGGAAACTGGTGAAATCCGAGTTCATCCCTTGTGGTTGGAGGGTTCCTAGGCGGAAGATGAGGCGTTCTTCCTCCAATCGTCGTTTTGTTGTGGTCTGACGATGGAGGAGTCCAAAGACCTGCATATCCTTGGTGGAGTGGGAGGGGGAATTGAAATGTTGAGCCACAGGGTGGTTGGGTTGGTTGGTCCGGGTGTCCCAGAGGTGTTCTCTGAAACGCTCCGCAAGTAGCCGGCCTGTCTCCCCAATATAGAGGAGGCCACATTGGGTGCAGAGAATGCAAGAGATAATGTGTGTGGAGGTGCAGGTGAATCTGTGGCGGATATGGAAGTTTCCTTTGGGGCCTTGGAGGGAGGTGAGGGGGGAGGTGTGGGCGCAAGTCTTGCACCTCCTGCGGTTGCAGGGGAAGGTGCCGGGAGCAGAGGCTGGGTTGGTGGGGGGACATCTCAACACAACACAACATCTCAATACAAACTTGTCGCTTTTCTTTTGCGTCAATAAATGATTATGCAATTATTACTTACAATGTCACCCCTGCAGACCAAATATCCACTTTGAACCCCGAAAATGTATCAAGACCATTTGCGATTTCTGGAGGTTGGAATGCTGGTGACCCTTGACTTGTCCTACATGTGTCATCCTCTGCAAAAGGGTGTAATGCCTGAAAAATTATAAAATAAACATTTTTTGATCTTATGGTCTTCATTAAAAAACACTACAAAAGAGGGAATAACTTAATGTCATTGATGTTATTCACAAAATGCAAAAAAAACACATGAACTTGGAAGAAGCGTCAAATCCAAACCTGCAAGCAAAAAAATAAAATTAAGGGTTCAGCTATTTTCCATTATTAGTAGTCAGAGATAATTTTGCTTCAAAGGAAAAATCTACATCTAGGATTTGGCTGGCACACTAGTTAAGATATTTGTTCTAAGAACGTTTGAGTCTGGGTTCAAACTGAATTAAGGCTAGTGAGACAATGTTTTAGCTACCCTTTTTCACAGATGTCAAACTGGCAACTGTGGAACTGGAAAACTGCAGTAGCAAATACAATTCTAATGTAGGCTATTACTGACAAAATGCATGAAGTAAAATTATTAATTCCCTAGAACTTACCTTGTCAAACAAGAAATGCATTGTATACATTCTTTTAGCCCATTATCAAGATGAACAATCTACTTGCTAGTTATACCAATCCAGGAGCAGGGTGAAAGAAAGGGAATGGATATGTATTAGTGCCTTGTACTTTTTTTCACGATTTAACTTCCGTAAACAATTACATTTCTGAGGAGTTTTTAATTTTTGCTCGATGAAACAAGTTTCAAAATATTTTCAGCAGCATCCTGAATGCTAGTAACACTTTTTGGGCTAAACTGAATCAATGAGAGAGAATGAACAGGATATATCATAAGTTTAGACCTCACACTTTGCAGTTGGTTAAAGCCTATTGACTATTTCTAATAAAAATAAATATACTGAAGAAATTACACAAACAGACATTGAAACTCTGATGTTATTTTAAAAGGCAGACAGACAAAAAAAAGGGGCAGTCAAAATGAGCCCAGTTAAAATACTCAGTATGCAATTTGCTGAGTGGGCTCTTATGGTGTAATGATAAGGTACCTACTTCTGGGCCAGAGGCCTGGGTTCAAGTCCAGAGTTGTGTCATAATACATCTGAACAAGTTGGTTAAAAGTATCTAAAACTTGGAGCCATTTGTTTAGATGAGTATCAATATTAAAAAAAATTGTGATGGTGGATGTGATCCCAAAGGAAAACAATTTGTGAAGATCCACAGTCAAACACACAAATACACAGTCAACAACTTTTTTAGTATTCTTTATAGAGCATTTTAACTGAAAACATGAATAAGATCCTCAATCATCAGAAAAACTTAAGACACCACGCTAGAGGAGGAGAAATGAGGATGCCAAGAGACATGTTTTAAGAATTGTGAAGGAAAAGACAGAAATGGGGATGCAGAGAGAGGGAATTAAAGAGTAAAGAATGTAAACGACGGAAGGCACAACTGAAGGTACAAATGTTAGTGCTCAAGTCCTACCTGTCCTGGAGGTGTGTTATTACATGTCTGAAGAGACTGGTTGAAAATTACAAGTAGCTGAAATCAGAGGGACAGACAGTTCTGGTGGGGGAAGGATAATTGAAAGGCTGGTAGAGATTAAAGATATATTAAGATACGAGGATTAAAATATAAAAGATGTCAACTTTAAATTGGACTAATTGGCGAACTGGAAGCAGACACAGACGATCAGAGCAGGCATGATCGGTGAGAATGGGACAGGATGTGGCAAGTATTAAATGAACCAAGGATCAGAGTAAGGAAAACAGAAAGCTCTCAGCAACGTTGGAATACTTGACCCTGGTGTTGCCATTGACATGGATGAAAGCTTCAGTAACAAATGATTTGAAGGGAGCCAGAGAAAGGTTTTGTTTGACCCTTCATATTCAAAGATGACTCTGATATCAATATGCATTTGAAGATGACAAATCAGTCTATTTAAACAAAAAGATCTACTGCATGTTGGACACATATGAATCATTGGTGAGGAAGGGGTCCACACAGTCCTGGTCTCTTTCAAGACCTTTTGTTAATATACTCTCAGGATGTGGGCATCGCTGGCGAGGCCAGCATTTATTGCTCATTCCTAACCACCCTTAAGGTGGTGATGGTGAACTGCCTTTTTAAACTCCTGCAACCCACATGGAGTAAGGACACTCACAGTGCTGTTAGGGAGTTCCTCAGCTGATACCAGGTGATGCATTTGGGTTCATTCTTGTTGTCAGACTTTGTAGGTCTCATACAGATGAATGGCCTACTGGGACATCTCAGGAGACAAATGAGAGTAAATCGCATCCAGAACATGTGAAGATGGCAGATCTTTGTTTACCAAAGGATATTAGTGAACCAGATAACTTTTATACTAATTAATGATTTCATGGTCACCATTAAGAGAACCAAATTGCAATTGATGTACTAATCATCATGCAAACAGTAAGCAAAGAATTTGCCCGACAGACAGAGACGTGAATTAGTTAATCCTAATGAAAGATCAAGGTATATCCAGGAAGAGCGATATGATATTGGGATTCCAACTTGAGCACGTAGTTATGATTGGACAAATTTCAGTCAGAACCATATAAAATGAAAATGTATAACTGTTAAATGAGTTGTAAGCATGTTTAGCTACTTGACTGTGGCATGATGTGGCCAAGTTGGTCATTATAATCAAAGAGGATTTTTAGATTATTAAAGCTTTGATTTCAATTAGATAAAATTTAAAAACAAGAGTCAAGAAGAAAAGAACAAAGTAAAAGCAGTTTGCATTGAATAATAAATGGGTTTGAAAAATAGGGAATACCTACCAGATGGAAATAAAGAGGGGAGGAGTTAGAGGAGAGAGAGTAGAATGTGGAAGTTCTGAACAAGCCAAATGAACATTTAAACAATTCTTGGAAGGAAATTATCTAGGGCTCTATTTACAAGTTTGGAGCTTACAAATCTAACCATGCGCACAAGGTGAATTAATTGTTACTAGGTTTTGAGGGAAGGCAAATAATCAGGCATTTTTGAGCCTCAAGATTGGAACTATAGGATTGATTTTGTTTTTTTGATAATTAATCACTTTCAGTTGATTAAACAAGTGAGGAATCGAACTATTATTTTGTTTAATTATGGCTAGCTATAAAAATATTTCAAAGGAAGAATAGCCATATGGCCCACATCAAAAGTCAAATAACTTGATTTATGGTATGTTTTTATAGTGCTATGTAAATATCCACTCATAAATATGAATACATTTTGATGTAAAAGGCTCTTTCTCAAGAACACAGCCATGTTTAAAGTGGCTTAGTTCTGTAAGTTAAATATTTAACAGATCTGTGCATACACACACAACTTTGAAATTATATTCAGTGTGGTCTCTTGTGGTTGTTTTGACCTTTTAAAATGAATTGATTGAACATTTTCTAATTAATTTATGAGATGTGGATGTTGCTGTCGGTGTAAGCATCTGTTGCCCATTCCTAAATTGCTCACATGTGACTTGCTCGGCCATTTCAGAGGGCAGTTAAGAGTCAACCACACTGCAGTGGGTCTGGAGTCATACATAGACCAGAACAGGTTAAGGACAGCAGATCTCCTTCCTGAAAAGGGCACTGGTGAATCAGATACGCTTTACAACATTTGATAGTAGGAGTTGCCATTAGGCCATCTTTTAATTCCAGAATTTCATTAAATGTTACCATCTGCCACAGCGGAGTTCAAATCCATGGAGAAAGTGAGGACTGCAGTTGCTGGAGAGTCAGAGTTGAAAAGGGTGGCACTGGAAAAGCACAGCAGGTCAGGCAGTGTCCAAGGAGCAGGGGGTTGATGTTTTGGGCATAAGCCCTTCATGAGCAATTCAAACCCATGCCTCCACAGCATTATGCTGGGTATTAAATAGTTCAGGCAATTGGGATTGATAATATGCTGTTCATGTATTGGAAAACCAATAGAGTTCAGGAGGTTTGATTATGCAAAGGGAAATATGGCCAGTAAGCATTAATAAGTGGTGATTTGGTGCACAAGAAAGGAAGATTGAAGAAGCAAAGCTTCAGTCAAGCAGAAACAGCAAGAAATGTGCCCAAACAACCAGTGTCATGGTGTGACAGCTCAAAGTGTTTCAACTGAAAAATCACCATTTTCATCAATTATTTATTTTGTACTTGTTTTGATAAACTTATTAATTGATTTTGTACGAGGGTCTCCCATATTTCTGTATTGTTGTTGGAACTTTTCAGTGAAACCTTCAGCTTATCCTTCAAGCACTTTCTCCAGCCTCTGAATATTTTGCTTCAATTAGCTCACCACAGAAGATCTTTTTTGCAAGCACTCATTAAAACATTGTGGTAACACGTCCTTCTCACCTCATCTGAACTTTCTACAGCAGATTGACTGTTACGCTTAGCATCTACATCGAAAAAAATCTCAGCATTAGGAATCTTGTCTTGATATTTGATTTTGAGCAGCCTCCAAAAGCAGATCATGTGAAAGTCATGTAGCTCATTTCCATGCCTGGAATAAAGTGGCCACATCTCACAAACATATGAGAGAGTGAGAAGTAGAACCAGTTTTTATACCTTCATTTTTGTTGAAACTAACTCCTCTTCACTTCCAGCCAATTTTTTGTAGCCTGGTAAAGATAATGCTGGCATCACCATTTGGAGGTAATTTTGACATTAATGTGAACGAAGTGGAACAGAGGACTGCTGAGGTAAGGAAATGTGTAAATTGCTTCAAGCATTAGATGGTGAGACCAAAGTTATTATACATGGACAAGAAATATGTTTCCACACATTGCGTGCATTGAACAGGCATTTAGGACAGTCATCAGTGAAAAGGAAATCAAAGATTATAGCTCTATATACTTTCATTTTGACTCTTTGTCTCAGCAACTTGGAGAGATTTGGCCATTTGTACAATATCTAACGTAGATGCAATTTTTCTGAACTCAAAATGCTGCTGGGGGTATTGCAAAGAACATCATAATGAGAACGGTAGGAGCCAACACAAAGCCAAGCTTCATAACAGTTGTGACTGGAAGGCACCAAAAAATTCTCCATCAAGTGTGGAGATGCTGTTGCTTAAAAGAAGTTATTTTGTCCTTGTTTTTTCTCAAGAGAGGTCATAAAAACAGAGGTTCCAAAAATGTCTGAGCAAGAGCAAGAGCCAAGTTGAACAATGGCAGGAGAGTTGCTAGTTCTCTCAGTTCAGGCTTTTACTAGTTTGGTTTTGCTGTAACAGTGAGAGGCTGTGTAGTGAAGAAAGGTTCCAACCTTCAGCTTTCTCTATGTAATTTCTTTGGAAGTTGTTTCCTCCTGCCTGTAAGAACCTATGTTTGAATTTATCTCTTTGTCAAGGGGTGTCTTTATTGGATGTGAGGGAATTGGAACTGCTGCTGAGTTGCTATATCGAGTTGATTGGGTTGTCAAACTGTTGTTGTTTTAAATTCTGGTTTTTTTCTGCTCGTGTCTCAACTGTAGTGTTTAAATGAGTTCTGTTTCGTTTAAAGCTGAGTTGTTTGACCAACTGCATCATTCTTGGAATGTCCACTTCACATCTCTCTTTAAAATAATAAAAAAGGTTAGGGTCCAGGCTACCATCGTAAAATATTTGCAGGGGATCTGGCCTGATCCATAACAGGCAAGCAGGTCATCAGAGGTGAACTTTAAGTGAAGTACACAAATGGATGTTGGAAATATTCAAGACTACAAAAAAAATCAAAGCAATTGGCACTGCATTGAAATGATGGCATCAAAAGTAATAGAATGCTATTATTTATTTATTCTATGGCTTCTAGTGCTGAGTCACACTGAAGGATCAAATTCAAGGTATTCAACTTTCATCGATGGGGACTGATCTGAAAAGGACCAGCAGATTTTAAGTCAACCTCTCCTCATGTATGATTTACTGTCAAGTACTGTCTGCATGGGGCTGCATACTTTTTGCCAAAACTAAAATCCTTTAGCTTACTTCTCCTTTTGAAGAAATCAAGGTTAGCGATCTATTCCAATCAGAAAAAAAGTCTTCCAGGTTTCATTTTTAAGTATAAAACAATGCAAAAAATAAAAATTCTCTCCAGTGCTTTTCGGGAACCAGCAAAACACTGAATATCCTAGATTATACATAAGCATTAGATAAGAAAAGGAACATGAAATTTATTTTTTGGAAAAATGTAACAGTAATGATATATATTACAACAGGCAACATTAAATGAAAAATATGAGTGTTATATGTCAGAATAAAAACCAGGATACATACTTCAGCCACTCCTAGATCTGAGATTTTCAAAGTGCCATCCGTTGTTAGCAGTAAGTTGCCTGGTTTAATATCTTTGTGGACTATTCCTTGACTGTGCAAATATTCTAGACCATCAATCAATTGGCAGAAATACCTGTCCAAATTATTGAGAAAGAAACAAACAGAAACATATTCAGTATGACAAATCTAATTAAATCAAGGCAAAATATTAAGAAATATAGTTTGACCTTCACAACATTAAAAAGTGGAGAATACATCAAAATTTACAAATATAAAACTGTACTAAAATTAATTCTTTACTCGTGATGGATAAGTGCATGCATAATATGTTCACTGATATAAATGCCCAATACCCTGTTCAGTTTCTGTCTCAGCATTGGCTACTGTTAAAGCCCTTAATTTGGTACACCATCATATTGATAAAAGCAAACTTCTGCCAACCAGCAACTACTACATTCTCTAATACTTATCACACAGATGGAATACAATCTAGCAAAGCGTGAAGTTATGAATTTTGGTCGGAAGAATAGATGCATACACTATCTTCTAAATGGGGAAAGGCTTTGGAAATTTGAAGCTCAAAGGGACTCAGGAGTCAGAGTTCAGGATTCCCTTAAGATTAACATGCAGGTTCAGTTGGCAGTTAAGAGGGCAATCACAATGTTAGCATTCATTTATGAGGGGGCTAGAATACAAAAGCAGGGATGTACTGCTGAGGCTGTATAAGGTCTGGTCAGACCACATTTGGAACATTGTCAGCAGTTTTAGCCCCTATCTATAAGTAAGGATGAGCAAGTGTTGGAGGGGGTCCACAGGATGTTTGCAAAAATAATCCTGGAGATGAAGGGCTTGCCATATGAGGAATGGTTGATGCCCTCGAGTCTGTGCTCAAAGTTTAGAAGTACGATAGAGGGATCTCATTGAAACTTACAGAATACGGAGAGGCCTGGGCAGAGTGGAGATATTTCCATTCTGAGACTAGGACCAGAGGGCACAGCTTCAGAAGGACTGATCTTTTAGAACTAAGATAAGGAGAGATTTCTTCAGCCAAGGGTGGTTAATCTGTGGAACTCATTACAGAGGACGACGGAGATAAAGGCATTGAAAGCATTTAAGACAATTCTTGATTATTAGGGGATCAAGACTTATGGGAAGAAGGCAGGAGAATGAGGTTGAGAAACATACCGGCCATGATCGAATGGTGGAGCAGACTCAACGGGCAGAATGGCTTAATCCTGCTCCTTTATCTTAAGGTGTTAATTATATTTTTTATATTGCTTTATATCCATATAATGGTAAAGACAGTTTGGCTTGCATCAGCAAAAGTCAAAGGGTGAGACTAATGGTGGACTGGACCAAAATGCTCTAGAGGTCAACATATTTAAATTTTTAATTCTAGACATGGTTATAGTCTGATCCCGGCTCAATTCCCAATTAGACTTTATTCTTCATTGAAGAAAGCAAAATTGAAGGCAGATGCATTGCTACAGGTTGAAGAATATAGGAAGAATACCAAATAAGTTCAGATGTTAGGCTACTCTTTTGCATGAGGAGAAAGTGAGGTCTGCAGATGCTTTTGCATGCTCTACAGCATATGGCCCAACAAACACAAACATCCAGTTGCCCCTTGTCCTTTCAGCATCAGAGAACCCCAACTGAAAAAGGTGACAAAACAGTGGCAAGGAGGAGACAGCATACAATTAGGACAACAATATATTAAAATTATGGGACAGGTTACATTTTAACAGTTAGGTTTTAAATCACACTATCATAACGACTTGAAAATCTCCCTTCTGATATGTATATGATCACAATTGTAAGTAATTAAGTACTCATTGAACTAACAAATACCCTTTTGAAGCAAAGAACCTCACATTCTAACAAGGAGGGGGCAATGCAGGGAGACATTTGACTCACCATACCTGATCATAACAACACATTTTTTTTTTTTAAAAAGTGACTGGAAAAGCTCTTCCTGTGGCCCCCACAGACCTCACCCCATCCCACAGTATCCCTCCACCTCCGCCCTAATATTAAAATCCAGGTTTTTCTGGTAAACAATGCTCTCTGAGACACAAAAGAGAAGTGATTCATAGGGTGTGGAAATGAGAGTCTGAGATACTGAGGGTATGTAAAGCTGACTTATTTAAAGATTGAAAAGCCTTTTCTATCATTTGGTAATGAAAATAAGTTACTTACCCATGAGCTTGAAATACTGGGAATTTCTTGTCTGTGACACTGTCCAACATTTCTTGCATTCCACACACACAATACTCCATGACCATATACGTTAGCAATGTCAAGGAAATGCTATATATCAATTTAATACCAAACACCTCTGTTGAGCATAATAGTATTTGAACAAATATAAACACAAAGGTCAGCAGGTCTGGCAGCATCTGTGAAGAGAAATCAGAGTTAATGTTTCAGGTCCGGTTCTGAGCAAGGGTCACGAAACCTCAAACATTAACTGATTTCTCTTCACAGATGCGGACAGACCTGCTGAGCTTTTCCAGCAATTTCTATTTTTGTTTCTGATTTATAGCATCTACAGTCCTTTCAGATTTTATAATCACATAGGTACTGCATTTAACTGGCATCTGTAGCCAAGTACTCAACAAAAGCAGCTTTCTGAAATAACTTATAGAACTAGAGTCATAGAGATGTAAGACATGGAAACAGACCCTTCGGTCCAACCCGTCCATGCTGACCAGATATCCCAACCCAATCTAGCCCCACCTGCCAGCACCCGGCCCATATCCCTCCAAACCTTTCCTATTCATATACCCATCAAAATGCTTCTTAAATGTTGCAATTGTACCAGCCTCCACCACATCCCCTGGCAGCTCATTCCATACACGTACCACCCTCTGTGTGAAAACGTTGCCCCTTAGGTCTCTTTTATATCTTTCCCCTCTCACCCTAAACCTATGCACTCTAGTTCTGGACTCCCCAACCCCAGGGAAAAGACTTTGGCTATTTATCCTATCCATGCCCCTCATAATTTTATAAACCTCTATAAGGTCACCCCTCAGCCTCCGACGCTCCAGAGAAAACAGCCACAGCCTGTTCAGCCTTTCCCTGCAGCTCAGATCCTCCAACTCTGGCAACATCCTTGTAAATCTTTTCTGAACCCTTTCAAGTTTCACAACATCTTTCCCATAGGAAGGAGACCAGAATTGAACGCAATATTCCAACAGTGGCCTAACCAATGTCCTGTACAGCCGCAACATGACCTCCCAACTCCTGTACTCATTACTCTGACCAATAAAGGAAAGCATACCAAACGCCGCCTTCACTATCCTATCTACCTGCGACTCCACTTTCAAGGAGCTATGAACCTGCACTCCAAGGTCTCTTTGTTCAGCAACAGTCCCTTGGACCTTACCATTAAGTGTATAAGTCCTGCTAAGATTTGCTTTCCCAAAATGCAGCACCTTGCATTTATCTGAATTAATCTCCATCTGTCACTTCTCAGCCCATTGGCCCATCTGATCCAGATCCTGTTGTAATCTGAGGTAACACTCTTCACTGTCCACTACACCTTTGTCATCTGCAAACTTACTAACTGTATCTCTTATGCTCGCATCCAAATCATTTATGTAAATGACAAAAGGTAGAGGGCCCAGCACTGATCCTTGTGGCACTCCACTGGTCACAGGCCTCCTGTGTGAAAAACAACCCTTCACCACCACCCTCGGTCTTCTACCTTTGAGCCAGTTCTGTATCCAAATGGCTAGTTCTTCCTGTATTCCATGAGATCTAACCTTGCTAATCAGTCTCCCATGGGGAAGCTTGTCGAACGCCTTACTGAAGTCCATATAGATCACATCTACTGCTCTGCCTTCATCAATCTTCTTTGTTACTTCATCAAAAAACTCAATCAAGTTTGTGAGACATGATTTCCCATGCACAAAGCCATGTTAACTATCCCGAATCAGTCCTTGCCTTTCCAAGTACATGTACATCCTGTCCCTCAGGATTCCCTCCAACAACTTGCCCACCACCGAGGTCAGGCTCATTGGTTCCCTGGCTTGTCCTTACCACCCTTCTTAAACAGTGGCATCACGTATGTGCTTTAAAAATAATTTTAAAATGTAATACTTTCCAGAATTAATTTTGAAGTCACATCACATCAATCCTGATTCTTTGAAGGTGTGGAATAATAGCAAATTCTTGCACTTAATTTGGAAAACTGACCAAAACATTTCATCAATGGTTAAGATCGCATTCATTGAAATAAATATCAGCTATAAAAGATTGAAGCATTCCAGTAATTTATAAATTGAAACTTCCAATTAAACTGAAGGCCATTATACACATTCTATCCTTAAAAATGTTATTCAACTTCTGAAAAATGCTGTATGGAAATAATCTCAGATCTTCAATATTAAAGTATCTTCAACAGGACTAGAAGATAAGAGCAGAGATGCACTGCTGAGGTTATATAAAACTTTGATCAGGCCTCATTTGGAATACTGTAAGCAGTTTTTGACTCCATATGAAAGTGCTAGCATTGGATGGGGTCTAAAAAAAGATTTACAAGAATTACCACAGGGATGAAGGGCTTGTCATATGAGGAGCGATTGAGGACTCTGCGTCTGTACTCTAAGATTAGCAGGATGAGGGGGACAGAAACTGACAGACTACTGAGCGGCCTGGACAGAATGGACATGGAGAAAACATTTCCACTAGTAAGAGAAAATGGGAACCAAAGGCACAACCTCAGAGTGAAGACTTGGAACGGAGCTGAGGAGGAATTTCCTCATCGAGAGAGTGATTAATCTGTGGAACTCATTGCTGCAGAAGGCTATGGAGGCCATGTCACCGAATGTATTTTAAGACAGAGATAGATAGGTTCTGAATTAGTACGAGAATCAAGAGTTATGGGAAGAAGGCAGGAGAATGGGGTTGAGAAAAACATCAGCCATAATCAAATGGTGGAGCAGACCTGATGGGCCTAAAAGCCTAAATCTGCTCCTATCTTATGATCTTATAAAATATACAGTGCTGAAACAGGGGTAATTGGTTTTCCTTAGCATTATTAAGCTAAGAGACCATTTTCTGTTTGGATACAATTTCCATTTATATCCAGAGATCCAGTCACACAGCATGTTTAATTGACCATACTGCTTTACTTATGCAGTAAAGATAACCAAACTTCAATTTCCTTAATTCTATGGGATCAGACTGAATACACATTTTATGCATTGTATATGCTCAGTGATGCATAAACTTGCTTGTGTCTTCTTTTCCCCATCTCAGTTGATAACTTTGCTCACTAGAATTCATGCTTAAATCTATTCCACCCACAATAAGTCAGTACTATTCACTGAGTCACATCCAATATGTGAACAAGAGAACCACATCACAGAATTTTATTAATGATTTATTTTCACGTTAGAAATATTTTAAATGTTATTGGTCTGAAAAATGGTGGTAACGTTTTGATATGAAGACAAACAATATGGAAAGATTTCCATCTAGTATTTAGAGTAGTAAATAGTCCATCACTGTTAAGACCAGAGTTGGCTGGCAAGTTAATTTGCCGTGCTTTTTTTTTTGAAAAAAAAAGAGAACTGACTGTGCTAACTAATTTGTTCAGGTGTGTGCCAAGTCATCTTTCTGTAGTTGACAATATTCTTTTTCTCACTACAGAGTTGTGTTTGGAGTAAGTCATTCAAAGATGCGGGTATCATTCATAGAGTTGATTTAGCATAATATTAAATCAGATATTTATTTATTTTGGAAGAGTCAGTCATTCTCAAAATCATTGAATGTTTATAGCACAGTAAGAGCCTGTTCAGCTTGTAGTAACCATTCCAACTCAAACAAAAAGAACTCAGCTGCTTCCAGTCCAAGACATATACCCCTGCAATTCTTTTCATACTCCGACAATTATTCAATTCCCCTTTTAATGCAACAATTGAATCTGTTTTCATATTTACCTGAAAAAAATATCATTTTATTCAACCATGAAATTACCTTAGACCATAAATTATCCCTGATGGATTTCTTGCGGTGAACAGTGGGGGTTATATCTATTATTTTTTTTTATTTTCCCAATTTACAACGGAGTTAAATTTCAACACTTTGTGCAGAATGAATAGACAAAATAAAATTGAATTACAGGTCATAATTTTAAATTTCAGAATTGATTATTAACCAAAAATAATGAAACAAATTAACAGAGTGTTAGGTTTAAAAATAATAAGTTATTAATAAGTTCTTCAAATACAATGGATTATTAACATGAACAGAAAATTATAAGACATATATATATATATATATATATATTGCGAGTTTAAAAAGCAATCGTTGTACCTTAAACCAAAGGAGGCACTAGCTACAATCAATCAATTTCATGATTCAAAATCATCACAACAGAAAATTCCAAAATAAAGATAGCTAACCCAATTTTCCCCTCTCATACCCTAAAGAACTTCAACAAAACTTAGTGATAATGCAACTCTCTCTTGCAGGACTGAGTATGGAATATTACACAGTCATGAAAAAAAGGATATATTTTTTGCTTTTCTTCATTATACAGCACATCTACCAATTGGATTACATTTTTGTGTCGTAGTCTCCTGAGCAACTGGATTTCCCTGAAAACAAAAGACAGATAGTTGAAATAACTAAGGACTTGAGAGTCGTCTTCCATTTCAATATGATGATATCAATATTATAAAACAAAACCAGTCAAACAAAGTAGAAAAGGGAAAGAAATTTGTAAAAACACAAATTAAGCATATCGTACTTTTCCCCCCAAACAGGTTCTTATTATCACCATTAAGTATACAACACCACAAATGAAAAAAATTATTTCCACAGTATCTCGTGTTTTCTAGCTGTGTCCACTGTGTCATGCCAGTAAAACATTTCATATTCATAACATTAAGTGTGGCTGTATTCACTATAGCAGTTTCTGAAACTGCCATCTCTTTTACAAATGTACATCATAGGGCTGCTAAGATAGTTGCTGAGAGTCAGTGACTACAACTTTTGAATAGACTATCTCAAGTCTCCAGAAAGTTACTAATTGATTGATGCTGGGTGAGGTGCCCTTTGAATACTAAGACAAAAACAAAATCGGGAATCATTTCTATTAATCATGGGGGAAGATCGTGGCATCATGACGATGTAATTAGCTTAGTAACCCAGAGCTTCAGACTAGTGCTCTGGAGACATAGGCTAGAAACCTAAGCTGTGCAAAATCTGTAATCAATTAAACAAGAACTTGGAGTTAATAGCTTGTCTTTTGAGACATCAGAGGGAGCATTTGATAATAATTTGGGTAAAGGCAATGTGCAAGGGTATGGAGAAAAAGTGAGAGATTGACACTTGGTAATGATGCTAATTTAACAAGATTATGTAGCATGATGGGTCGAATGGCCTCCTTTTGTGCCTTAACACTTCTGTGATTCTATGTTCCTCAACACTCAGAATCTATAGACTCCTAAATTTACTGACTGTGAACGAGACTTAACAGCAAGAGCAACTGTGAAACTTGTCAAATCATAAAAGCAGATGTGAATGATAACCATCCATTCTCCAGTGTAAAGCAATGGCTTCCAACTTTAAATCATCTGGTCGGCATGGACGGGTTGGACCATGCTGTATATCTCTATGACTATGACTCTATTCTGGCTAGATGCTAAAAGCATTGATCATGTAACAAAACTAACTACAAATAACTTTCTTCATTACCCCAAGAACTGCAAGGAAAACCAGGCAGTCTGGAAAATAATAGAACAAGAGAAACCGACTATTCCTCCAGTCACAACAGAGCCCTGCCCAATAACCAGGTAACATAAGCAGTGCAAGAGAGTCCTTTTTTTTTGGCCTTCAAAAATTCACAGATGCAGAAATTCAGCCGCAGGTTCATATGGAAACCCAGAGGCCTCTAACTTCCATTCATCCAAACAATGTATCCATTTTAATTAACTAAAATTTTAAAATTTCATTCATAAATGTGCGAATGTATTACATAGATCATTGTGTATATTAACGACGGAGATAGATAGGCTTTTGAGAATCAAGGGGATCATGGGTTAAGGAGAGAAAACGGGAGAATGGAGTTGAGAAACTGATCAGCCATGGTTGAATGGCACAGCAGACACAATGGCCTAATTTCTGCTCCTATGTCTTGTGGTCTTATAAAATACACAAAGACATGTATGAGGGAATGAGTGTGCTCCTTTACATCGTTTTTTTTTGGAGCAATGCACAAATAAATGTTGCTTTTTTCTGAGTTGAACTGTTTCATGCTAATTACCAAAAGTCACAACAACCAAACTGCTCCCTTAAAATGCATCTAATTACACACAACTGACAGGTTAGAAGCAAAGACAAAAGTCATGTCACCATTTCTCTTCCAGTCTGTCGTGATTGTGAAGACGACAAATGTGGCACTAATTTTGTTAATACAAAATTTATACCAGCAGCGAGAGAGATCCAACAATCAGTTTATCTGCTTTGCTGCTGTTAGTTGAAGGATCAGCACTAGCCAGGACCCAAAGTTGTTTTACAGATAATGAAATTTGAAAGATGTCATATTTAAAAATGCAGTGTTCCCTCAATGTTGAATGATCAGCTTAAACCTTGGGCTGGATGTAGGTTTGCTCACTGAGCTGTAAGGTTCGTTTTCAGACATTTCATGAAAATACTAGGTAGCGTCAGTGAGCCTCTGGTGGTGTAGCCCGTTTTTTATTTGTGTTTGGGTTTCCTTGCATTGGTGATGTCATTTCCTGTAGTGACATAATTTCCTATGGTGATGTTATTTCCTGTTCTTTTTCTCAGGGATCCAAGTCAATGTGTTTGTTAATAAGTGTTCCGGTTGGAATGCCATGCTTCTAGGAATTCTTGTGCGTGTCTCGGTTTGGCTTATCCTAGGATGGATGTGTTGTCCCAGTTGAAGTGGTGTCCTTCCTCATCAGTATGTAAAGATACTAGTGAGAGAGTGGGTCATGTCGTTTTGTGGCTCGTTGATGTTCATGTATTGTTCATGTATCCTGATGGCTAGTTTTCTGCCTGTTTATCCAATGTAGTGTTTGTTACAGTTCTTGCAAGGTATTTTGTAAATTACAAAAGTTTTACTTGTTGTCTGTTTAGGGTCTTTCAAGTTCATTAGATGCTGTTTTAGTGCTTTGGTGGGTTTGTGGGCTACCATGATGCCAAGGGGTCTGAGTAGTCTGGCACTCATTTCCAAGATGGCTTTGATGTAGGGGAGTGTGGCTAGGGTTTCTGAACGTGTTTTGTTGCTGAGAAAAATCGGTGGACTGTGTTCATTGGGTACCTGTTCTTTTTGAATACACTGTATAGGTGATCTTTCTCTGCTTTTCATAATTCCTCTGTGCTGCAGTGTGTGGTGGCTTATAATGTTCTAATGTAGCTTCACTTGTGGATGTTGGGACGATTGCTTCTGTAGTTCAATATTTGGTCTGGTGTTGTTTTCTGGTAGATGCTGGTTTGAAGTTCCCCATTTGCTGTTCACTCTACTGCAACATCTAGGAATGGCAGTTTGTTGTTGTTTTCCTCCTCTTTAGTGAATTTTATGCCAGTAAGGGTATTATTGATGTTCTTGAAGGTTTCCTCTAATTTGTTTCGTTTAGTGATGACAAAGGTATCATCCATGCAGCAGACCCAAAGTTTGGGTTGGATGGTTTGCAGAGCTGTTTGTTCAAGTCTCTGCATTACTGCCTCTGCTAAGAATCCATTGGTTTGTCTGCAGATATTGTTGTTGAAGGTGAAGTGGGTGGAAATGACATCACCATGGAAATGACGTAACCACAGGAAATGACATCATCAACTCAAGGAAACCCAAACATGTAAATAGAAAGTGGGCTACACCACCAGTGCTTCATCTGGAGGCTCACTGAAGATGTTACCTAGCATGGTGACAAAACATCTGAAAGTGAACCTTCCAGCTCAGCGAACAAACCTACATCCAGAATCTCAACCTGAGCTACAAATTGTCTCAAAACCCGCTAACACCTTGTGTTCAAAACTACATGACCTGAATGTCAGATCTTATGACACAGACGATAATGTCACTATTGAATCAAGTTAGTCTTTCAGTTCATGCCCCATAAAATGGTAAATTAAAGTACCTGAAGTATATAATCACTTGTTGCACAAATATATAGCACAGTGCACTGAACTGTAAATTTGCAGTGTTGTAGGACTTGGTAACAAACTACAAACGGTGGGTCACCAAACACTTTTTCTGTTCACATCTACAATTAGGTCAACAGCATTCAGTGCTTAGTGCTCCATTTTAAAGATAGATTCTCAACTGAAATCTGACAAATCTGTTTAAGCTCCATGTTCCAACATTTGGGTTCTCGTAAGCATACTTCCTGGGGCAATCAATCTGTAAATTAAATTGAAGCTATCATTTCTTCTTTTGAAACAGTTATGAATATTTGGAATTTTAAGTTTGCTGCACATGACTGAAGCTCTAAATATCTATATAACTTACATTATTGATTCAGGTTAAAGCAGAAAACAGATTACTTAAGATCCTCTTTTCAAATTTTGCTCGCAAAATAGTTTACTTTTTTTTCCCTGCAGTAACATGAAAATCACATGCAAATTACATGCACATGAAAAATATATACAGTAGAATTAAATCTGCAGTTGAAAATCCTGACAGTTCCTTTTATGTGCCACAAGAGAGCAGTAAAAGGTTATCTTATAACAAGTGTTTATAAAACTGCTGCTGAACTTTACAACAAAAGCAACACTAGAAACAGTTTTTATGTTATGATAAACACACACACATATATATATATATATATATGTGTGTGTGTGTGTGTGTGCAATGGCCCTTGGAATGAAGGGTTAATTATTGAAATGCAATTTTAGTCCATAATTTCAATCACCGTAATTCTTGCACACTTTTCAACAGGTAGTCATTATAAAACACTAGTGCAAATCTAAGAGTCAAATAACAATTATGGATTATTGATGGGATATATGCAGACTTCAAGAAGTCAAACAAAGTATTATTCAATGACTTCCTTAAACATCCTCATTATCAATTCTAAAAACTCAACATAGCCTTCTTGTCCAAAACAGTTGATCAACTGAGAAGTATAGAAAAGAACTGAAGTTAAATCTTTCTGAAGATTTCCTTCGTCCTCTCCATTAGCCATCCCCAACCCAAACAAAACCTCGGTCCAGCTGAGATCGACAAATCACAATGGACTTTTGACCACAGTTTAAGAAGCATTTCATGGCTTAATAATGGCATAAGAACATAAGGCATAGGGTTTGAAGTAGACTATTCAGTCCATTGAGTCAGCTCAGCTATTCAACGAGATCATGGCTAATTTGATCATCCTCAATTCCTACTTTCCTGCCTTTTCAGCATAACCCCAGATTCCCTTACTGATTAAAAATCTGTCTCTCTCAGCCTTGAATATATTTACTGACGCAGCTTTGAAAGCCCTCTACAGTTAAGATGATCCTAACCCCAGAAGAAATTCCTCCTTACCTCGGTCATAAATATTTGACCCTTTACTCTGAGATTATGCCCTCTGGTTTTAGACTCCCACAAAAATGGCAAACAAACTTTCTGTATCTTCCCTGTCAAATTCCCCAAGAATCTTGTAATGTTTCAATAAAGTTAGCTCTCATTCTTCTAAATTCCAACAGGTACAGGCTAAATCTACTAAACCTCCATAACTTGTATTAGCCTAGCAAAACTTCTCTCAACTGTTTCTAATCCCTGTATGTCTTTCTTTAGATGATAGGCCCAAAACTGTTCACAGTATTCCAGATGTGATAGGACAAGTGTCTTGTATAATTTTAGAAAAGTCTCAATACTTTTATACTCTCTTTTCTTCGAAATAAAGGCCATCAGCGAATTTATCTTCCTTATTACACACTGAACTTGGACACTAGCTTTTTGAGATTCACAAACAAGGAATCTCAACTGACAACTGTGTCGCCAAATACCAGACTAATGCCATTTACACGTTCGCTGATGACACCACCATAGTCAGTCGAATCACAGACAGCAACAACACAGTCTACAGATAGGAGGTGGAAGATCTGGAAAAATGGTGCACCGAGAACAACCTAGCTCTCAATGCCGGCAAAACCAAGAAACTAATTATTGACTTTTGGCTGGATGTTAATCATGCTCCTCCACACATTAACAGCACAGAGGTGGAACGAGTGTCAAGCTCCTGGGATGGTCATCCACAACAAGCTTTCTTGGACTCTTCATATGGATGCACTGGTTACAAAGGCCCAACAACGTCTCTTCTTCCTCAGGCAGCTGAGGAAATGTGGCACGACGGCAAATACCCTTGCCAACTTTTATAGGTGCACCATCGAGAACATTCTGTCTGGATGTATCACTACCTAGTATGGCAACTGTACCATTCAAGATCAGAGACGGTTACAGAGAGTGGTGAACTCGGCCCAGACAATCACAAAGGCCAAACTCCCATCTATAGAATCCATCTACCAGGCCTGCTGTCAAGGAAAGAATGCCAGCATTCTCAAAGATCCATCCCACCCTGGCAATGTTTTTCTGCAACCGCTACCATCAGGGAGAAAGTACAAAAGCCTGAACACACACACCAGCTGGTTTCGAAACAGTTTCTACCCTACTATTATTAGAATACTGAATGGGCTCAAACTCTTAACACTCGCCTGTATCCCTGTTTTTGTAATTGCCGCTGTTTACCTATTATTTACTCATCTATGCTATTCAACTCTGTGATCTGCCTGTATTGCTCGCAAGACAAAGCTTTGTGACAAATGTGACAATAAATTCAGTTCAATTCAATTCATCTCAAATTTCTATATTCTGCAGCTTTCTGCAGTTTTTCTCCATTTAAATAATAAGTTCCTCTACTCTTCCTACCAAATTACAAAACCTTACATTATCCCACATTATATTTCATCTGCCAAGTTTTTTTGCTCACTTGCTCAACCTGTCTATATCCCTTTGTAGATCCTGTCATCCTCAATACTTACCTTCCCACCAATTTTTGTGTCATCCACAATCTTAGCAACCCAACATTCATTTTCCTCATCAAAATTATTAAAATATATTGCAAAGAACTGTGGCCCTAGCATGGATCCTTGTAGCACACTAAGTACAGGTTGTCATCCTGAAAACACACCCCACGTCAACTCTATTTATTAGCCAATCCTCTATCCATGCTAATATATTAGGTCCAACACTAAAGGCTCTTATTTCATTAAGTGGCCTAAAGTGTGGTACCTTGTCAAACGACTTTATCTTAGTAGAATATGGTCACAAAAGTATACAATGTGTGATTTTTCTTAAAAGTTACCCACACTCAGATGTACAAAATCAATGCTTATAAACAAGACTCAAAATTATTGATTTCTGATCAGCAAATATTATTAAAGTAGCAACAAATTTTCTAAATTTGGAATTTCAGCACTTAACACATATGTTTAATCTTCAAAAAGGTGACACTAGGTAAAATGGATTCAAAATGTTAATTCAACTTTCTCTCTATAGATGCTGCCAGATCTGCTGAATTTTTCCAGCAATTTCTGTTTCTGTTTCACATTTCCACCATCTGCAGTTCTTTCATTTATTTTATTCCAGAGTCTAGTTCCATTGATGAACCCCTCCCCCCAACACCAAGCTGGATGACTTGTAACTAACTTTCATCCCAACTGCAAGAAAGATGTGTATTAACAAAGAGATACAGATTTTCGTTTCTTTGCCTTGAAAATGCTAGATAAAACTGATCTTTATTTCCTTATGGTTCATGAGCTTGCCCCAACCTGTTCAAGTGGTCACAGTAGCTATCATAGGTCACTATTTGTCCTCTGTAAAATTCACTTTACTCCATGAAGGTCTCAATATTAAAGGGAGATGGAAGTTCAATATTGATAGTCCATGTGTATCTCTCACAATATCTAAACTCCTTTACAAACTCTGACTGCAGAAACGGAATCAGCAATTTATCAAAGGTTTGGTAAGCTTTGTAAATTGTGTCTCGGGTTTATTTTTTGGAACAGAGTGAAATCAGAAAACAGAATCAGGCCATTTGTCACACAGAAACCTTCATCTATCCCACTTCATCTAACCCTATCAATACATTTGCTTTTCTAGATAAAAGTGTCTCGGTTTCTCAGTCATTCCGAACTGCTACAACCTCGCAATTCTGGTGTTCTCAGTAAAACTCTTGAATATTAGCTCTAATTATCTAATTAAACACTAATTTTAATAATTCTCCCTTGTGATAGAATCAAACAATTCTGAATGAAATTCCAAATAGTAAATTACAGGTGACTCCAGGGCATCACAACTGCCCAGTCAATAGCTGGATCTTACCCCCAGAATTGTTAACATCTGTTGGAACTTCAACATGTCCTAAGTTCCAGGACAAACAGTCTTAACTATCTGGTTCTTTTTCTACTCGAAGTTCTATAAAAGCACATGTAGTAAAATAAAACCAAAACATGACTAATCAAACAAAACGTAGCAACAGTCAGTTATGCAAGTCAACACCTGACCAATAGGACTACAATAGTTTGTACAAACAGAAATATAATAATTAAAACTATCACCTGATTTGAATATTATTTGGTTCTCCCTCAAAACCTGTCAAATTGAGGTAAAAGTTTCCAGGTATCATATTCAAAATTAACTAAATGAAAAAAAATGTTGAGACCCTACAATAAAATTACAAATAACATGACAACCTTTATTTTCAAGTGTCAAGGCTGAACCAAAAACATCCCAGGGCTCTCAGAACAATTACACACAGTTCTAAAAGTACACGAGCAGAATGAAGACAAGCATTTCAAAAATAATCCTTCTAGTCAGGAAGCCAAAATTCAATATTAAGGATGAGGATCATGGGTGGGAGGGATGTGATCAAGACAGAACAATCCACGCATTTTTGATTAAGCTGGAGTCTATTCAGAGTGGAGTAAAATAAAGGGATGAGTAATAAAGACTAACCTAGCCAGAGACACCCACATCCGATGAGTGAATAACAAAAGAAAACTCAATAGACAAATCAGGAAACCGAAGGTTTTTGACAAACTATGATTGAAGAAGGGTTAAAGCTAGAGGCACCCATTGTTGAACTGACTGATCTTGGCAATATTTGAGCGTTAAAGCTCAAGATCAAATGGTCATGGCCAAAGGACATGAAGAGAAATCCCAAAAGAAAACTGTGCTCTCTTCGAAAACAAACACAGGGTTTGTAACATATGAATGAGTCATGGGTCAAGCCATGCTGAAGAATTCAATGGACTTTTATTATAGCACAAGTCATGCAGCATGTCATGCTGCAAGTGTTCTCAGTAAGATAAAGATATACCTTCATATCATCGCATTACATGTCATGATGTCATGGTGATCTACGAGCATATCCCTTAAAAAGGCACATTACATCCAAACGACATGATAACATCCCTCTTTTTCCAAGGAAAGAATTTCCAAACAGATATACATAATTGTACACAGGGACATGTCAACTCAACATGCAAAAATAAAGTTACTAAGATTATAAATTTAAATTTCAAGTTAAAGTTTGACAACTCATTCTAATCTGGTGATTGTGGACCAATCTGGAGAGGTATAACAATATTCTTAGTTACTCTTGGCTGATAAAGTAGTTGACTTGCAGCTGGTCACTGTCAGTCAGAAACATTGCACAATTATCTCAGTCTTCTTCCACACTCAGTACATGATTGGTGTATCATGCATTGGTCAGAGCTGGTTTCTGTTCCTTTGCAATGCAGCATCATGACTTCACAAGAACTGGGCTGTTGGTGTCAAAAATAAAAAGGCCATTTTTGGTGTGCAACAGATCCTTCCTGAAGGCTTTGATCAAAGTAGAGGGGATCAGCAATTTAATTAGCCATTCTACAAATCTTCTTCAAGGAAAGTCTTCTATGTTCTAAATCACACCTATGCCCTTTGCTACAGCATCAATATAGTCTTGGGGTTTTTCTTTGCACGGGAGTTGGGAGACCATTAATCTGGAAGTGGATTTATCAACTCCTCAGGTTTTCTCTGGATCATTCTTATTGTTGAAGAGAAGATCAGTTGTAATTATCCTGCAGAATACATCTTGTTGATCATAAGAAAGATTTTCAAAGATCTCTTTTCAGGAAGATTTGTTCTGTGAAGTAAAGCTGCATATGTTTTGTTATATTGAAATAAAGTGTAGGGCTTATTTGTTCCTTTCTTTCGCTTGTTTTTCTATTTCATCCTTTAAATTATTCCTTCTTTTGATTTTACTTTATTTTACACAGTTGCAACCTCTTTAAGATGTTTTGTAGAGTGCAGATCTGTGTCTTTAAGAGACAAAGTCCGGCAAGTTGCAGCTTTCTGCCACTACAGGATGTTCACACCAAATAAGGATAGATGGCATCACAACAGCTTTGGTGTCAAACTGAACTAAACAAAAATGGCAAAACAAACTGACCTCTACATTTGGGTAAGTTTCTTTAGGTTGGAAAATCATGTGAGTGCTTAAAATATTTTTTTCAAACAAAAGGGCTCAGTTCAGTTGTTAAACAGACAGTATTAGGTGACTGTCAATGTTACTTTCAAGTCTGTAGAAAGCCTTTTGGCTGCCGATTTTGCTTTTAAACTGACAAGAAGTCTTTTAAGTGCTGTATCTTATTTTGGGAAGCAGATTAACATGTAGTTCTTTATTTGTAGAAGAGATAAAGAGCTTCTAGTTTGATAGATCTTCAAATTCAAGTTGAAGCCTCCTGCTATTTAAATTGGAGATGTATACTCATGTAAACTTATTGGTTGATTGTATCTGAACAATTTATAATCCAAGGATGTTGAAACTTAAATGAGGATTTTTTGAGACAAGTTTCTGGTGTCTACTACTATGCTGGCACCATGATGTGAATGCTGATGATCGTCAGCTATCATGATTTTTTTTTTAATATGTTAGCTCCTGTAACAATTAAGACCAAAGCCATGTAGTGCTGAATAATTCAACCAACTTTTATTACAGCTCCGGTATGCACATATTACACTAAAAACAGGCACTTGCGTGTCTCATGCAATTTCAATGTACTATAACATGCTTCTCTCATTGTGTCATGCTGAAAAAGGACTCAGCAAGATGGAGTCTAAAACCTTTATTTGGGTCAGTACACCATGATACAACGATGACATCTTAAGCATATCCCTTAAAAGTATGTTGTATACCTCAGACATAACCATAACAATAATGTGACTGAAGGGCAGCATGTAGGTAATAAAAATTGAGAAAGCAGCTCAATGACAGCAGGGAGGAGAGTATACCATTATCCATGAAGACTTCTAGTGTTATACATACAAATTGGTTATAACAACTTACCATACAGCACCTTTAACATTCAATTTCCCAAGGCACTTTGCAGGGACATTACAAAACAAAATATCTCTTATTTGATTCAGCATCATATTAGCAATGATGACCAAAAGTTTGAAATAAGTAGTAGGTGTTAAGGAGCAACGTAAGTGAGCAAAGCAAGTCACAGAGCTAAAAGGGTTTACTTCCAGAATTCCAGAACTTTGGAACTCAGCAGATAAAGGCACATCCACCATTGGTACAGATAACAAAATAGGGAATATTCAAAAGGCCAGAATTGGAGGAAGGGAGACATATTGGAGTTAGAAGAGATTGCAGAGATGGGAAGAGACCAGGCAACAGATAGATTTGAAAATAAGGATAAGAATTCTAAAATCTGAGACATTATTTAACCATAAGACACTGCAGATCAATAATCAAGTAAATAGAATTTGATGTGCACCAGGATAACGATAGCAGAGATTTGGATGAGCACAAGTGTAAAGAGGGTCAAAATGGGAGGCTAGCAATTTTGTGAAATTTAACTTTTATTTCAAGAATTTATATTCAATTCATATTTTATAAAGTATAAGGTCTTGCCTGTATTCTGTTGTCAATGTTTGTCGCAAAAAGATACTAATTTGAAGTGATGTCCATTTGTCCAAATATTTAAGATTAAATCACTTCTACATTGGGCACTGTTCCTTTTGAAAATGGTTCGAGGCCAATAGAACTTTTAATTTATTACACTGGTGGAATACTGGATTCAAAGATTGAGACAGAATCTAACCAATCAAGTGAATGTTTTCCTATGGTTTTCTATTTACTGCAAGAAATTTATAAAATACTGAATTTCATAAGCCTGGAGTTCTGTGATAATTAACTATAATAATGATTCTATCAATAAGCAGAAAAAAGTGTGTTTGAAATAAAACTGCAATTGGGAATTTTTATTTAATGCTGTTGGTTATTCATGGCGAACTTAACCATAAATTGAGAAAGATCTGCCATTTCAGGATGGTAGCCTAGTCTTCTTAGAATGCCATTAAAGCTTGCTACTGGTTATGATTTGAGGTAAAGATTTAATATAAGGAATTTTAGCATCGCTGCAAATTTGTTTCTCATTTTCAATATCACTAAAATTTGCCAAGCTAACCACTAAGAAAAGCAGTGTAAAAATTTCATCTTCCCAACAATGCAATATCAGACAACTTATGTCCAACCCTCTACAGGTCAGAATGAAGCTTTCAGTCAACCAGCTGGACTTCCTGCGTACTGAACACTCTGAGCAGGGATAATGCCATAAGAACATTCAAATATTGAATTTTAACCATCAGGAGAGAAGTCTTGTCTTGGCTTGAAAAATATCTAGTTAGAGCCAGACTGTTCTGAAGGATCACTGGACTCGAACTGTTAACTGTACCTTTTCTCCACAGACGCTGCCAGACCTGCTGAATTTCTTGAGCAATTTCTGTATTTCTTTCGGATTTCCAGCATCCAGAGTTGGTTTTCCACTTCATCAAGGGAGAGTTAGTCTTCAGATAGTCCCTCAAATTAAACATGCTCTCCAAGAGTTAAATAAGCAGCCTTGTCACATCTCCTATCCATTCCTCTGGTTGCTGTAGCTTCTAAATGCAAGTCCTGGTGAAGCCCTGCAAATTGTGCTGTGGTTCCTTTAGCTAGAATTGTACATGTCTTTCCCTTCCCTGATTAGTCAGTGAACGAAGCAGGAGAAAATATTTAATTCGCTCTGGGAAGTGAAATGGTAGGACACAAGACCAGTAAGTTGGGCTTCTAACCCAAAAATATTCCTCACCCTTCCCTCAGTGACTGAGTGGAGAAGATTCCATCTTTTGTCTCAGTGGAAGAGCCAGCATGAGATCAGCATAGCTTTGGTTTTATACCAGGACTCAGCCAAATTAATTTCTGAATCCTATTAATTGAAACCTAATCACTTTTGCACCAGACATTTTCTTAATTCACATTCAGTAATAATCATAGTGTAGAAGGTCCTTAGTTGTTGAAAACTTTTGACTACATAGTGAGGAAAACTTACATAGTGAGGAAATGACAACTTCTTAGCAATTTAATATTCATAAGATGTTTAAAACATCTAGAATATAAACTCAGGTTACAAAGCTCACTTGACACAGTGACCCAAAAGTAGCAAAAATAAAAGCTATAACAAAAACACATGACTGCACGTGGAATATGTTTATATTAACTTCACTTTTAACACATCCTTGGGTCTACTAAGTTAACTAATTTTATGTTTAAAGTTTAGTTTAGAGTTTAGTTTTATACCAGGACTCAGCCAAAATCTTTTCTGAAATCTGAAATCTCACAAATTAAATCCTCTGAGGAAGAGTTAAAATTTCTCTTCACAGATGCTGGCAGACCTGCTGAAATTTTCCAGCAACTCTTGTTTTTGTTAAATATTCTTGGGTTTGTTTAAAGTGCAATTTAGACATCATTTATGTGAGGCATGTAGCCATGTGCCCTGGGATTGAGAAGAACTATCCAGTAACGGCAAGGTTATAGAAAAAAAAGGAAAGGCCTAGTCAACTGAAATGTACATCTTGTTTGGAGTGTTGTGCAAGTAGACAAAGTTAGAACTTCATTCATTCACAATCAGCTCTATATTAGTGTATCAAATAGTGTATTTAACTGCATATACACAGAATTTAACTAAACAAGAGTAGCAGGTTAGAAAAGAGGTAGAAAATTACGAGGTGGGGGTCAGACAGCTTGGAAGAAAAGTTGGCGGACAGTTTACTAGCCAATTGGAATCAAAGCCATAAAGCACTTTGGACAGACTGAATGAGCTCCTAACGAAACTTCCACCCCTACCCTCACTTGGGAAGAAGTCCTGCCCCAAGGAGCTGCTGGCCAATTAGACTGACCATCAGATTCAGCAGTACTAGCAGCACTCCATATTGGGTTGCATGGATTCAGCTCCAGAAACATCCAAACGTCAGTAGAGTCATAGAGATGTCCAGCATGGAAACAGACCCTTCGGTCCAACCCTTCCATGCCGACCAGATATCCCAACCCAATCTAATCCCACCTGCCTGCACCCGGCCAATATCCCTCCAAACCCTTCCTATTCATATACCATCAAAATGCCTCTTAAATGTTGCAATTGTACCAGCCTCCAAAACTTCCTCTGGCAGCTCATTCCATACGTGTACCACCCTCTGTGTGAAAAGGTTGCCCCTTAGATCTCTTTTATATCTTTCCCCTCTCACCCTAAACCTATACCCTCGAGTTCTGGACTCCCTGACCCCAGGGAAAACACTTTGCCTATTTACACTATCCATGCCCCTCATAATTTTGTAAACCTCTATAAGGTCACCACTCAGCCTCCGATGCTCCAGGGAAAACAGCCACAGCCTGTTCAGCCTTTCCCTATAGCTCAAATCCTCCAACCCTGGCAATATCCTTGTAAATCTTTTCTGAACCCTTTCAAGTTTCACAACATCTTTCAGATAGGAAGGAGACCAGAATTGCACTCAACATTCCAACAGTGGCCTAAGCAATGTCCTGTACAGCCGCAACATGACCTCCCAACTCCTGTACTCAATACTCTGACCAATAAAGGAAAGCATACCAAACGCCTTCTTCACTATCCTATCTACCTGCGGCTCCACTTGCAAGGAGCTATGAACCTGCACTCCAAGGTCTCTTTGTTCAGCAACACTCCCTAGGACCATATCTTTAAGTGCATACATCCTGCTAAGATTTGCTTTCCCAAAATGCAGCACCTCGCATTTATCTGAATTAAACTCCATCTACCACTTCTCTGCCCATTGGCCCATTTGGTAAAATCCTGTTTTAATCTGAGGTAAACCTCTTCGCTGTCCACTACACCTCCAATTTTGGTATCATCTGCAAACTTACTAACTGTATCTCTTATGCTTGCATCCAAATCATTTATGTAAATGACAAAAATTAGAGGACCCAGCACAGATCCTTGTGGCACTCCACTGGTCACAAGCCTCCAGTCTGAAAAACTACCCTCCACTACCCTCTGTCGTCTACCTTTGAGCCAGCTCTGTATCCAAATGGCTAGTTCTCCCTGTATTCCATGAGATCTAACTTGGTTAATCAATCTCCTATGGGGAACCTTGTTGAACACCTCACTGAAATCCATATAGATCACATCTACTGCTCTGCCCTCATCAATGCTCTTTGTTACTTCTTCAAAAAAACTCAATTAAGTTTGTGAGACATGATTTCCCACCCACAAAGCCATGTTGACTATCCCTAATCAGTCCTTGCCTTTCCAAGTACATGTACATCATGTCCCTCAGGATTCCCTCCAACAACCTGCCCACCACTGAGGGCAGGCTCACTGGTCTATAGTTCCCTGGCTTGTCCTTACCACCCTTCTTAAACAGTGGCACCATGTTAGCCAACCTCTAGTCTTCCAGCACCTCACCTGTGACTATCGATGAGAGCTGAAAAATGTTTTGCTGGAAAAGCGCAGCAGGTCAAGCAGCATCCAAGGAGCAGGAGAATCGATGTTTCGGGCATAAGCCCTTCTTCAGGCTTTTCCAGCAACACATTTTTCAGCTCTGATCTCCAGCATCTGATTCCTGAAGAAGGGCTTAAGCCCAAAACGTCTATTCTCCTGCTCCTTGGACGCTGCCTGACCTTCTGCGCTTTTCCAGCAACACATTTTTCAGCTCTGATCTCTAGCATCTGCAGTCCTCACTTTCTCCTTGTGACTATCGATGATACAAATATCTCAGTAAGAGGCCCAGCAATCACTTCTCTAGCTTCCCACAGAGTTCTTGGGTATACCTGATCAGGTCCTGGGGATTTATCCACCTTTATGTGTTTCAAGACATCCAGCACTTCCTCCTCTGTAATATGGACATTTTACAAGGTGTCACCATCTATTTCCCTACAGTCTATATCTTCCATATCTTTTTCCACAGTAAATTCTGATGCAAAATAGTCATTTAGTATCTCCCCCATTTTCTGTGGCTCTACACAAAGGCCGCCTTGCTGATCTTTGAGGGGCCCTATTTTCTCCCTAGTTACCCTGTTGTTCTTAACGTATTTGTAAAAACCCTTGGGATTCTCCTTAATTTTATTTGCCAAAGCTATCTCATGTCCCCTTTTTGCCCTCCTGTTTTCCCTTTTAAGTATACTCCTACTTCCTTTATACTCTTCTAAGGAGTCACTCGATCTATCCTGTCTATACCTTACATATGCTTCCTTCTTTTTCTTAACCAAACCCTCAATTTTTTTAGTCATCCAGCATTCCCTGTACCTACCAGCCTTTCCTTTCACCCTAGCCGGAATATACTCTCTCTGGATTCTCGTTATCTCATTTCTGAAGGCTTCCCATTTTCCAGCCGTCCCTTTACCTGCGAACATCTGCCTCCAATCAGCTTTCGAAAGTTCTTGCCTAATACCGTCAAAATTGGCCCTTCTCCAATTTAGAACTTCAACTTTTAGATCTGGTATGGGGGAGCAGGATGTTTGCCAATGGAGGGGGACAAGGGTTTGGGATGGGCTCAAAACAATGTGTAAAGAGAAGGAGTGTTGCCATCTTCAAGGGGAGGACTGCACCACCCCATTATTTCAGGCTGTTTTAAGCACTTTTTAAAAGTTGTGAATTCTACTCCTGCCTAACTGCCCAAGGTGTAGCCTTGGGCATAAATATTTGTTGTGACTAAGCAATAAGACAGAAAATAAAGAAATTGATTCACTCTTCTCTACCTGATCATAGTGTTACCAAATATAAATTAGCAAGAACTTTAAAACCAAACTGTTTAAATAATTTATTCGTATTGTTTTTGACCACTACTCACTCACTAACATCAATATAAAAGGAAAACTATAAACAAAATGCATCTCAGGAAAACTTTACACCATTCCAAAGAGGTAAAAAAAATTAAGATTATCCAAGGGTAGCACAGTCACTTGAATCTGGTGGGTGGAAGTCAGTGCCCTTGGGAAATTTGCCCAAGACTCAGGTATGGATCCCATACTGAGGATTATAAGCCATGTTCTACAACAGAACTAGCATTTTTTGCAGACATGGTGGAAAAGCTAGAACTTCAAGGGACCATAGCTGCTTACAGGCAGAGGGTCCTTTGGGAAGAAGAGATGCATTTTCTTCAAGCTCACAAGAAAACAGGAAACAACCTTGTAATCTTTATCCTTGTCATATTGTTCGCAGAGGGTGCCAATGAGGGGAGCTGTTTTAAGCCATTGTCAAGAAAAGAACAAACCACAAGATGTGGAGAAATGAATATAGGATCTGCACTTGGGTCATTAGGTTGGCTATTTAATGTTTAAATGCCTTCAAGAAGATTCCCCTATTCAAATCCACACCTGCAAAGTGAAGTTTATGGGTTTGAATTAGAAACTTCACCTGCCGTATGCACAAAGGAGCTCCATGATCGATGCTGACTTTTCATCTTGCTTCGGTGAAACTGGGATAGTGAAAATCAAAAATCTAAATGTTTATTTCTTTAGATTTTGTAGAAATATTACACAAATTGTTCAAATTCTAAGTGAACTGAGTTGCTTACAATGAGGATTCATGTTTCACTGAATGCATTTTTTAGAAACCTGATAATGAGAATTTGTATAAGGCATTTTGCTGCTAACATTGGACACAGTAAGCAGAAGATGTTAGCCAGCTAAACACAGATAATGGCAACTGACCATCAATTTAAATGTTACCGGAAACTGAAATGGAAAAACATTCTGGCTATTGGTTCATCAACAGCAACTTTCTAAAGATTTATAATACAACACTGAAAGCAAGGCAAGCAAAAATCTTATTATAATCATAAAGAGCTGAATAAAAGGATTTGTGTTTCATAGTGAAAATAATTTACTTTTCTGCCCAAGTAAGTTTGTGAAATAATAGGCAAATAATATTACAAATAGCACTAGATCTATATTGTTCAATATCAAAATGTAGGTTAAGATTTTTACATGCAGTCATGACACACTGTTTTAATAATGTCAACTTACTGAAGCAACAGGAAAAAAAATTGCATTTTAGCTGCAGCAGGTTAATTAATCATCATGGACAGTGTTCCTGTGTCAGACTATCCATGAGCATTAATAGAGATCATCTTCCAGTTTTGGTTTTAAATAGTTTCACACTGTTCAGTTCAACGGATCACAGAATAATAGACTAATTACAGCAAAGGAGGTTGCTTGGATTCATATCAGCTACTTGCAAAATCAAACTGACCAGTCAAACTTCTCTGCCTAATTTCCACAAACTTATAAATATTTTCTCTCAGGTGTTTGTCCAATTTCCTTTTGAAAGCTATAATTAAACTTTCACTCCACTTTTTCACTTTTCATTTCACTGCAGTCATGGAGAACTGCAGAAGACTGGAACATAGCTAATGTAACAGTCCTTTTAAGAGAGAAGGCAGGAGACAAAATTATAGACCGGTTAACCTGACTTCAGTCATTGTTAAGATCTTAAGAGTCCATTATTAAGGATGAAATTGCAGAGTACTTGGAAGTATATGGTAAAATAGGACTAGTCAGCACTGCTTCTTCAAGACAAAGTCATGCCTGATAAATCTGTTCGAATTCTTCGAGGAGATAATGAACAAGTTGGACAAATGAGAATCAGTGGACTTGATCTATTTGGATTTCCAGAAGGCCTTTGACAAGTTGTTGCACAGGAGACTGCTAAATAAGAGTTCATGGTGTTAGGGACAAGGTACAGGCATCAATAAAGCATTGGGTGACTGGCAGAAGACAGAGAATAGGGATTAAGGGGTCTTTTACAGGATGGCAGCTGGTGACTAGTAGAGTTCCTCATAGGTCAGTGTTGTGACAACTATTCACATTTGCATTAACTATGTAGACGTAGGATCTGAGGGACATGTTGCCAGGTTTGCAAGTGATACGAAGATAGGTTGAGAAGGATTTAGACTGCTGGGGGAAAATGGGTAAAGAAGTGGCAGGTGGAATACAATCTGGGAAAGTGTGAGGTTATGCACTTTGGTAGGAAGAGTGGAGGCACATACTATTTTCTAAATGGGGAACGACTTCAGAAATTTGAAGCATAAAAGGACTAAAAGAATTCTGAACTAGGACTCCTAACATGCAGTTGACTGTTAAGGCAAATGTAACGCTAATATTCATTTTGAGGGCTAGAACACAAGAGCTTTAGTCAGACTGCATTTGGAATTGTGAGCAGTTTTGGGCCATGTATGTAAGGAACAATGTGCTGCCATCACGGGGAGACCAGAGGTGGTTTATAAAAATGATCCTGGAGATGAAGGGCTTGTCGTATGTGAGGCGGTTGAAGACTCTAGGTTTGTACTCAATTAGTTTAGAAGGATGGGGAGGGATCTCATTGAAACTTACACAGTATACTGAAGGGTCTGGACACAATGGACATTCCATTAGTAGGAGAGACCTTAAGGCCTCAGAGTGAAGGGCCAACCCTCTAGAATTGAGATGAGGAAGAATTTCTTCAGCCAGAAAGTAGTGAATCTGTGGAACTCATTGCCACATAAGGCTGTGGAGGCCAAGCTACAGAATGCAATTAAGACAATTAAGACAGAGATAGATAGATTCAAAGGTTACAGGGAGAAGGCAGGAGAATGGGGTAGACCATTGCAGCCATGATTAAGCTGTAGAGCAGATTGGATGGGCCAAATGGCCTAATTTGCTCCTACATCTTATGGTCACTCTCAGACAGCACATTCCAAAAGCTAATAACTCAATACATTAATGTTCTTCAATGTCATCAGTAGCTATTTTGCCAATCACACTGCACAGTCTGGTCTGGCTCTCCAACTTTCCCCTAATCATAACAGTTTCTTCCTTTCCACTGTTTAGATCTCTCATGATTGTGATCACCACTTTCAAATTTCCTCTCCACCTTCGTCAAGGAGAACAACCCTAACTTCTCCAACCGGTTAACTTGGCTGAAATCCCTCATCCCTGGAATCACTCACAAAAATCCATCTTCTGACATTTTCAAATATTTCCTAAAATGTGGTGCCCAAAATCAGATAGAATTCGCTAGTTCGGGCTGAAGCTTTTTGTTTTACAAAGGCTTATCATAACCTCCTTAACCTCTAGGCCTTTTGTTTATAAAGTCCAGGTGCTTGTGTCTTGCCAACCACTTTCTCAAATTGCCCTGCTAATGTTAATTATTAGTACATATTTAACCCAAGGTTTCTTTTTAGAAAGTAATGCTCACTGCTATTTTACATTGCCTCTCCTTATTCTTCATACCAAAATGTTCTACCTTAAATCTCATCTGCCATGTATCTCCACCCCACATCATCTATGGCTTAACACGGTAGCTCAGTGGTTCGCACTGCTGCCCCAAAGCGCCAAGGACCCAGGATGGATTCCAGCCTCGGGCGACTGTCCCCATGTCTGCATGGGTTTCCTCCGGGTGCTCTGGCTTCCTCCCACAATTCAAACATGTGAACGTTAGATGCTAAATTGCCCAATGTGTTCAGGGATGTGTGGGTTAGGTGCATTAGTCAGGGATAAATGTAGAGTAATAGGGTAGAGGAATGGGTCCAGGTGGATTACTCTTCGGAGAGTCGGTGTGGACTTGTTGGACCAAATGGCCTGTTTCCACACTTGTAGGGATGCTATGATCAACTTATCCTCTTTTCAGTCTCACCATTCTACTCATCGTTCACATCATTTTCAAACTTTGTGTCAATTGTTAATTTTTGCCAAAATCTAGACCATTTATAAATATCAAAATGCCAACAGTGTGTAGTAGTACCAATGCTTAAAAAAAGCTTGTTACCAACTTCATATTCAAACTCTCTCCTTTATTCCAGGAGTTAAAACTTGCTGATAAATTCACCATCACTGGAGGGTAGCAAATATTGTGCCATTATTCAATAAGAGTTGCAAAGAAAAACTTGGGAACTGGAGACCAGTAGGCTTAACATGGGTGGTGGATAAGTTACTTGAGAAGATTCTGAAGTATAAGATACACATGCATTTGGAATGGATCGTTTGATTAGGAATAGTCAGCATGGCTTTGTGAGTGAGAGATCATGCCTCACAAATTTGTTGGAGTCCTTTGATGAAGTGAGCAGGAAGATTGACAAGAGCATGGCGGTAGATGTAGTATTTTGGATTTCAGTAAGGACTTTGATAAGGTTCCACATGGTAGGTTGCTCTGGAAGGTTAGATTGCATGGAATCCAGGGTGAGCTGGCAAACTGGATACAAAATTGGCTTGATGGTAGGAAGCAGATGGTAACAGTGGAAGGATGCTTTTTGAACTAGAGGCTTGTGACTAGTGGAGTACCTCAGGGGTCTGTGCTGGGCCCATTACGGTTTGTAATCTCTATCAAAGATTTGGATGAGAATGTACAAGGCATGATTAGTAAGCTTGCTGATGACACTAAAATAGGTGGTGTCATGGACAGTGAGAAAGGTCATCAGAAATTGCAGCAGGACCTTGATCAGCTGGGGAAGTGGGCCGAGAAATGGCAAATGAAGTTTAATATAGGTAAGTGTGAGGTCATGCATGTTGGAAAGTCAAATCAAGATAGGAGCTTCATGGTAAATGTAAGGACATAAGTAGTGTAGTAGAGCACACGGATCTTGGAGTTCAGGTTCACAGTTCGCTGAAAGTGGAGTCATAGGTAGACAGGGCAGTGAAAGCGGCTTTTGGCACACTGACCGTCATCAGTCAGGGCACTGAGCATAGTTAGGAGGTTAGGTTGTAATAATACAAGACATTGGTGAGGCTGCACTTGGAGCGTTGTGTTCAGTTTTTGTCACCTTGTAAGAGGAAGGATGTTATTAAACAGGGAAGAGTACAAAATAAATTTACAAGGATGTTGCTTGGACTCAATGGTCTGAGGTTGAACAAGCTGGGACATTTTTCTTTAAAGCGTAGGAGAATGGGGGGAACCTTGTTGAGTTGTACAAGATCATGAGAGGCATGGATAGGGTGAAGGCACTCAGTCTTTTTCTCAGGGTTGGGGAATCGAGGACTAGAGGGTCTTAGTTTATGGTTAGAGGGGAAAGAATAAAAAGAGAAGCTGAGAGGCAACCTTTTTACATAGAGGGTGATACGCATACGGAATGAGCTGCCAGTAGAAGTGGTTGAAATTTATGTTTTAAAAATGTTTAAATTAACAACATTTAAAAAGGCATTTGAATAAATACATGGATAGGAAAGGATTAGAAGAATATGGGCCAAGTGCAGGGAAATGGGGTTAACGTGGATGGACATTTTGGTCGGCATGGAACTGCTTGGGCCAACAGGCCCATCTCTGTGCTGTAGGACTCTATGACTCTGAACATCAAATCAGAGAATTGATACTGTGCAAAGAAGACCATCTAGCCCATCATTTCTGCACTGACTCTCTGAATGAGCATTACGTCTTTTTCCTGTTTATTCCCCTGTAATCCTGCCGATTATTTAATTAGAAACAATCACTGTATCCTGTCCTAAATGCCTTGATAGAACCTGCCTCCATCACACTTCTGGGAATGTTACAAATCCTAACCCACTTGCTGTATGAAAAAAAATTAACATGCATTAGTTCTCTTGCACATTACTTTAAGCCTGTTTCCCCTCATTCTTGATATTTTCAGAAGTGGGAACAGTTTCTCCCTATCTACTCTGTCCAGACTCCTCATGATTTTAAAATCTTCCAACACGGCTACTTTTGACTTTCCCCTTCCCAAAGAAAGCAGTCCCAACTTCTCGAACAAATCTTCATAACTGAAGTTACTTATCCCTGAAAACATTCCTGCAAACCTCTTCTGCATTTATTTCAAGGTTTTCACATCCTTCTGGAGGTGCCTAAGACTGTACACAACACTCCAGCTGAGGTCTAACTAGTGTCTTACACAAGTTCAGTATAAACTCCTTGTTCTTTTACGCCATGTACCTTTTAATAAAACGTAGGACACAAAATGCTGTCTGAACTCCACCTGTCCAAACACCATTAATGACTAATGTACATGTACATCCAGGTCTCTCTTCCCTTACATACCCATAACAATAGAAGCCTACACTTTAGAGTGTCTCTCCACATTTGTTCTACCAAACTTTATCACCACACTTTTCCATACTGAGCTTCACCTTCAATCCATATTCCCATTCTGAAGTTCCACATTCTCCTCTACACAGTTTGTAATGCTTCCAGGTTTTCTACAGACTGCAAAGGTCTAGATTAATATGTTAATCACAAAAAGCAAAGGTCTTATTACTGACCCCTGTGAACTTCAATTTCCATTCTGATCCAGCCTGAAAATTTTATATCTTTAATAATCTATTTTCTGTTGCTTAACCATTTTAGTATTCATACTGTTACTGCTCTATTATCTCTTGAGCTCTAACTTTGCTCAAACATCTATTGCATCTCAAATTCTTTTTTTTTAGAAATCCAAGTCTATCACATCAACAGCGTAATCCTCATCAACCCTCTCCATTACCTACTCAACAGCTCAGTATGTTGGTTAAACAATGTTCCCATATGAAATCCATGCTAGCTTTCCTTAATTAATCCACATTTCTATATATATAACCATTAATAATATCCTAAATTACTGTTTCTAAATGCTTCCCAAAGTTATGTGAAACTTTTTAATCGAATGTCTTTTGAAAGTCAACCACAATCCTCCTCTTGATCTCTTAATCAAAATGTCAATTAACTTAGGATATACCTTTAACACATCTGTGCTGGTTTTATTTAATTAATCTACATTTGTCCAAGTTACTTGTTAATTATTTTCATGTTTAACACTATAAAAGCTTCCCCACAAACTAGGTTAATTGCTAGGATTATTTTTACGCCCATTTTTGAATAAATGTCTAATAGCTTTTTAATTCTCCAGTCCCCTTCCACTATCCCCCACATCTGATATGGTCTTTTCTTTCCCTCAGCATCCTCAGATGCGCACCAGGTGACCTAAAGCCTCTAAATACAACCACTCTTTCCAGAGCGTCATAGAGACATACAGCAGAGAAACAGCACAAATGCGCTGGTGAGAAACAATCCACCAACTACTCTAATCCCATTTTCCAGCACTTAACCACTTGTATACCTTGGCATTGCAAGTACTTAAATGTTATGAAGGTTTTTACTTCTGCCATCCTTACAACCAGCCAGTTCCAGATTCCAAGTACCCTCTGTTCCTCATTTCCTCTAAACATTCGGCCCCTTACTTTTGATCTATTATCCCGGGTCATTGATCCCTCCAACAAGGGGAAAGGTTCTATCAACACCCCTCAACTTTATGCAACAATTATGTCCCCTCTCAATCTCCTCTGCTCTAAGAAAAATAACATCAATCTATCCAATCTCTCTTCATAAATGAAACGCGCAAGCATCTCCTCTGCACATAGCATCTGTCCTATAAAACGGATTCCAAAACACCACACAATACTCTAAGCATGGCTAACCAACATGTTAAATAATTCCATATTACCTCCCTGCTCTTAAACTTAACGCCTTAACTAAAGAAAGGCATTTTATGTGCCTTTTTAACTATTTTATCCACCTGTCCGGAGAGCTTAAAGCACCAATGCAAATGCACACGACGGCCAGCTGATCCTCAATGCTTCTTAGGTATTTCCTTGCCTCTTTTGTCCTCCCCAAGTGCATTACCTCACATTTGTCCAGATCATATTCCATTTGCCACTTGCATCAGCTCAGCTGACCTACCCTCAAATAGTCATAAGCTATCCTACTCATTATTTACCACCCACCAATTTTTGTATCTTCTGCAAACTTACTGGTTAATCTTCTGACATTCAAGACTAAATCATTTATATAAACAATAATGAGCAAGGATCCTATGGCACCTCATTGGCCACAGACTTTCAGTCAGAAGAACACCCAACTCACCCTCTGCTTCCTGCCACTCAGCCAATTGTGGATCAAGTTTACAAAATGTCTTTGGATCCCAAAGGTTCTTACTTTTGCTACAAGTCTTTGATGTGGGAAGTTATGAAAAGTTTTGTCGGAAGTGAAAGTAGACTAAATGAAAAGTGTTGTCCTGATGTACACACTTGGTCACCTCTTTGAAAAATTCAATCAAGTTGGTCAGACATGACCTCCTTTTAATGAAACCGTGCTGACTGTTCTTGATTAACCCCTGCCTCTCCAAACACATTTTGCACTTCAGAATAGCTTCAAATAATTTCCCCATCACCAAGGTTAGTTAGATCAACCAGTAGTTTCTTGGTTTATCCCTTGCTCTTTTCTTGAATAAATGTACTACATTGGTTATCCTCTAGCCCTTTGGCTCCTCGCCTGTTGCCAGAGAGGAATTGAATATTTTTGCAAGCATCCCAAATATTTACTTCCTTGCCTCATGCAACAACCTGGATACATTTCATCTGGCTTAGAGATTTGTCTCCTTTTAAGCCTGACAGACTACTTAGAACCTCCTATGCTAAACCGTACAGGCCTTCTCCTTGATTTCTGTACCTGCATTGTCTCTCGCTTTAAGGTACACCAATACAAAATATTCATTTAGAAACCTAACTATAGACTCTGGCTCCATGCACAAATTACCACTGTGGTCCTTAATAGGCTCTGCTGTTTGCTTCCTTATCTTTTAAAATAAACAAAAAAAACAAAATTATATTATGTGCCAATATTCTTTAAATCCTATTTTAGGCATCAATCTCCAGTTTAAGTTCCTCCATTTACCTTTTGATCCTTTTCTTTATCCCTTGATCTCCACAGTTCTCAGGATCAGATAGTACCACTCTTTTTATGTATTGGAAAGATGTTGACCCTAACTCTCTCCATATGTCCTTCTTAAACTGTATCCCACAATGCTGAGACAGATTTACCTGAAAAGTATCTCCTCTGATCCCAGTCGATTCTGGCCAAATCAAATTTGATCTTGTTAAAATCAACCTTCTCCCAGTTGAGAACCATCCATGTCCTCTTCCATAACCATCTTGAATTTAGCAGAGCCACTGTGCCACCCCTTTATAAGATTCCTTCATCAAACTTGCGACATCTTTTTTAACCTCGTCCTGACTCGGCTGAAGACGGTATAGCCTTGAATATGGAGTTTTCAATCCAGCCCCTCTCTCAACCGTGACTCAGTGATAGCAATGATATCAAATGCCCACGTTTTAATTTGTGCCCCCAACTCATCTTCCTTGTCTGTCAGGCTCTTAGCATTAAAATAAATACCATCTAACCTTGCCAAACTGCGTTGAGCCTTAACTGGCCTACAATATCTATGCCTTCCTGACTCATTTCCCGTCATTTCTAATTTCATTCAGCTTCCCCTGCTGAACATTATCTCTAGATCCTGCCCCTGCCAAGTTAGTTTAAATCCTCCCCAATAGCACTAGCAAAAGGATGCTGGTCTCATTCTAATTCAGGTGCAATCCGTACATTTTCTACAGGTCCCAAAATCAGAAATCTAGAGTGCTCCCTCCTGCACGCTGTCTCTAGCCATGCATTCATCCGGACTGTCCTCACATTCACATACACACATGCACATGGCACCAGACATAATAGAGGTGTCTAACTTTTGGGTTCTTTTTCTTTAATCTGCTTCCCAGCTCCCTAATTTCTGCTTTCAAGACTTCATCTCTTTTCCTACTGATGTCATTGCTACCAATACAGTTTAAGACAATCTCTGTCTGTTTTACTCTTCTGATTCAGAATGCCCTGCAGCCATTCAGTAACATCTTCACCTAGGCACCAGAGAGGCAGCATACTATCTTGGAGTCTCCTTTGCAGATGTAGAACTGCCTGTCTGTTGCCCTTGCAAATGAACTACTTACCGCTGTAGCTCTGCCATTCTTCTGCCTACCCTCTTGTGCAGCATGCACACCCATGGTGCATGAAATTGGCCACTAATGCTTTCCCCTGCGCAGTCATCTCCCCCCAAAAAATCCAAAATAGTATATCTATTAGAAAGGGGGATGGCCACACGGGACTCTTGAACTATTTGCTTTTCTCTACTCTAGCCAGTGGTCACCCATCCCCTTTCTGTCTGTTCAATCTGCAGGTGCAGCATGACCACCTCACTGAACATGCTATCCTTGGTTTACTCAGCATTCTAGATGCTCCAATCGGATTTATCTGCAGCTCTAGCTCCAAAATGCAGCTGAACACATTTCCTACACCAGGGACAACCTCCTGAAGCTTTCATAATTTGCCACATACCACAGGAGGAGCATATGAAGGGTGTGAGCTCTGTTGCCATAAATTCTTTCAAGCCACCAAGGTTTTTTTCATATTAAACAAAAATCATGCTTATCTGAGAATACTGTTAATTTACTTCCCAGATGCTAATTGTACTTCCCTTACCTCGCTTACTTATATTCCTTTATTGTATTGGCCCTGACTTTCACTTATTCCTTTTGTTTCTTAGTTAATCCCTTCTTCGAAAAACACTTTTTTTAAATCACAAACCAATCAACTTACCACTTTCTTATGATGTCATTGTTTTGATTCATTTTCCCAATCAGCAGACCCCTGACGTTGCAACTGACAAACTATGACCCCCTTTTCTCTGCTCAATTGAAACTGAAAAACATAGCCTTACAATTGTAAACCCTGAACAAGGACTTACAAGCCATGAACAAAAACAAACAAAAAAACTCTTCCCCTGTGGACCAAATTCCCATAGTGCAGTAAATTTCCAGTTTCCAGCCATTTTCACCCATTTTCAGTCCATCAAAATTTGAATTTTTTCTTACTATGGCAAACATTTTCAGATCTTTAAAGAAGAACACAAAGTTTGTTGAAAGCAATGCCCGAAATCAAATTTATAATTGCCCAGTTTGCTGTATTCAATGTTTTTTTTGTACTATTCAACAAAAACAAGCTTTCTTTTCCTGTTCAAAACTGGGTTTCATGTTTTCCAAAAGCCCTTAATTCAAGGCTCTGGAACTTTAAAACTGCTTGTGATTCTGTCCAACAACATTGCATGATTAGCATTACCATCAGCATTTGACTTCAATAGTAATAAGTGTCAAATCTGATTATGAACAGTATATCGTCATCATGCAAGTTTTAAAAAATTCTAATGAGACATGTCAAAAGATAGATAGTTCCCCAAAAAGAACTAGATCTCAAAGGAATCAGGCAGCGAGCTGACTAGGAGGAATTCAAGTAGACAACTTTTGCCTCAAAGGATCAAAACATTATTCTGTATCTTAGTCATAACACATTTTATACCTAAACTCCTACAGATCTATGCTTGATGACTAATAGATCAAAACAGATGAATTCACATACTTCTGAACTTGTGTTCCACTAACAGGACAGTAAAATGAGCTTATTTCACTTTTGTTATGCAGGAGTTATCTTATATCCTATTTCCTTTTCCAGAACATATACCTTCTCAAGTAACAGGAGCAACACAATGTGACCTTAAGTATGTACCTAGAAGAAAGAGATAGACACAGCCGCCTGTACACACATACAGATTAAAAAAAAGGAGTGTCCTGGGTGGAGGGAAAGACTGAGAAGGCAATTCAATGGTTCCTGCCCACGGAGTTTGCCGAGACAATCCTTAAGATTTGTCAGGACGTGCTGATCCTCAACCTTCATTCCTCAGATACTTTCACTTGCTTGCAGGAGGCATGAGGGTGACACCACATTCATACTTTTAAAAACTCTGACTTACTAGTTAAGAGCCACAGATTACAGCAACTGATATGGGAGAATAAACAGGTTTTATTCAGGCTCATTACTTTTTTTAAAACTAGAACAGGAAAAACAGCTCCTTGCTTTGAGAGGTCCAATGGCTTCTGACTAATCATTCATACCAACAAGTTATTCAGATGCCTTGATGGCAACCATGGTACAATTACAACATTTACAAGGTATCTGAATGGGTATATGAATAGTAAGGGTTTGAGAGAGATATGGGCCAAATACTGGCAAATGGGACTAGATTAATTTAGGATATCTGGTCAACATGGACAAATTGGACTAAGAATCTGTTTCCATGCTGTGTATCCCAAAGTCTCTATTATTCTAAATAGTTGTTGGCAGGCAGAAGGCCTATGCCATTGACAACTGTTCAATGGTCAGAACATGGAGTATAGGAGTTGGGACATCATGTTGCATCTGTCCAAGACATTTGTGAGGCCACTTTTAGAATACTACATACAATTCTGGTTGCCTTTCTATAGAAAGGCGATTGTTAAACTTAAGAGGGTGCAGAAAAGATTTAAAAGGATGCTGCTGGTATTGGAGGGTTGGAGTCACAGGGAGAGGCTAGATAGGCTCGGGCTGTTTTTTCCCTAACGAGTCAGAGGCTGAGGGGAAACCATAGGAGGCTTATAAAATCATGAAGGACACGAATAGGGTGAATAGCTTGATCTTCTTCCTCGGATGGGAGTCCAAAACTACAAGGTATAGGTTTAAGGTGAGAATGGAAAGATTTAAAAAGGAATCTGAGCGGTAACTTAATCACACAGACAGTGGTGCATGTGTTGAATGAGCTGCCAGCGGAAGTGGTGGAGGTGGGTACAATTACAACATTTAAAAGGCAACTGGATAGGTATGTGAATAGAAAAAGTTTGGACAGATATGGGCTAAGTGCTAACAAATAGGACTAGGTCAGATTGGGATATCTGGTCAGCATGGACGGGTTGGACCGAAGGGTCTGTTTCCATGCTGTACATCTGTGACTCTATGGTCAGTGCAGACAATTTGGACCAAAGGGTCTGTTTCTGTGCTGTATGGCTCTATGGTCACCATTTCACAGACCAATCAGCTACTTGTTACCAACAAAATTTTCCAAATTCCCCATACTTTATCCCAACTCCAGCTTGTCTGTAGTAACCTCCTTCACTGCTTGATCAAACAACCATGTAAACAGGTGTGTGTGTTAACTTGCTCTTTTTTTAAAAAACAGTGCAGTTATCCTTTTCCCAACTATTTCCCAACTTTAAACACAATCAAATAGATATAGAAAAATAACCTTTGCACCTCTAGAATGTAGCCATTTTTCACTTACCAACTTTCTACAAAAGCTTAACTTTAATCAGAAACTGAGCACACTGACAAAACAAACAAGCACTTCAGGATCCTTGATATTTCAGTTATAAAATGCTCTTTTCTCTCCATGGTTAACAGCCATGAATTATGTGCTTTGCACTTACTATTCATTACTAAGAGCGAACAGACAGAATGATAGATATTAGTGAGCTCTGTTGCATGGCTGCACAATGATGAGAAATGCTGTGAACAAACCATATAGATGAGCCATTCACATATGCCTGCAAAGGATTATGTATTCTGGGAAAATGTGGCCTAGACTTCTCTATTGTTTGTGCCTTACTGTTCTTGAGGCAGAAAGGGGAATTAAGATTGTTAAAATCCAAAATTACAAAAATACATCATAACTGTAAAATATTACCCATAAAGTAAGAATGACCTATCCTGAATATGTTAGCTTCAGATCAAAAATGAAAGAAGCCAATCTAAGCAAAATCATTCATGATTTAGGCCAAATTTGCTCTCTACCGAGTGCAAACGTTTTCCTACACTGCCAATTGAAAAACTGCCAACATGTGAAAATGCACTAGCGGTAATTTAAATAACTGGTGAGTTCTAATTTGAGAAGCGACCCTCTTAAAGTCAAATATTTTCAATCTCCCTTACCCTTTACACTATCCATACTTCTCAACCTAAATGTACAATCTGCCCATTCTTCGGTTTTGTTTTATTTGGCCTGAGTGTCAGCATAGCACAAATTAGAAAGACGAGACTGTTATCTTGCTTCCCATAATGAGCCTAAGAACAGGTGGAGTAAAAAAGCTACAGGAAGAAAAGATGAAAAAATAGTAATGCAGCAAGTTAATTTATTCTCAATTTGAAACTGGAGCTCAGTAAAAGGAAGCTTTGCTTTGTTTCATCCATGTATCTAGGACAGTTCCATGGTTTACACTTACCAAAATTAAAAAATTTTGTGAACCTGTGGAATTCTCTGCCACAGGAAGCTGTTGGGGCCAGTTTATTGATATATTCAGGAGGGATGGCAGGACTCTGAACACTCATCTTAAAATCAGCAAAATTATTGCCTCACAGGCCTGATCAAAAAACTAACATTCTAATAAACGGTTTCAATACCATGAGAAAATATAAACGTGTAATTCATAAATCCATAAAATAAATAGGAATAAGAATGTAGAGTTGGGTCCCGCAAGCCTGCTCTGACATTCAATTGGATCATGGTTGATCCAACATTCCTCACATATACTTTCCTTGCCTTTTCCCATAATTCTGGATTCCCCTTCTGATCAAGAATCTATCTCAGACTGAACTAGAGACTAGGAATCTACCCCCACGACTCTGTGACAAGGAGCTCTAATGACTGTCAACCCTCAGAAAAAATTCTTCCTCATAGAAACATAGAAAATATGTGCATAGAAGAGTAGGCCATTCAGCCCTTTGAGCCTGCACCACCATTAAATTCTGATTGCTGATCATGCAATCTCAGTATCCCATTCCTGCCCTGTCCCCATATCCCTTGATCCTATAGCCAAAAGAACCATGTCCAGCTCCCTCCTGAATATATCAATAAACTGGCCCCAACAGCTTCCTGTGGCAGAGAATTCCACAGGTTCACAAAGCTGGGTGAAGAAATTCTCCCTCACCTTAATCCTGAATGGCTTATCCCTTATTCTTAGACTGTGGCCTCTTGATTTAGACTTCCAGCATCTAGCTTATCCAATCCCATCAGGATTTTATATGTTTTCTATGAGATCCCCCTCATTCTTCTAAATTCCAGCAAATACAAGCCCAGTCGATCCACTTTTTCCTCATATGTCAGTCCTGCCATCCCGGGAATCAGTCTAGTGAAACTTCGCTGGACTCCGTCAGTAGCAAGAATATCCTTCCTCAGACTAGGAGATGAAAACTGCACACAACACTCAACGTGTGGCCTCAACAAGGCCCTGTATAACTGCAGCAGACATCCTTATTCTGATACTCAAATCCTCTTGCCATGAAGGCCAGCATGCCATTAGCTTTCCTCACTGCCTGTGTTAAGTTCTTTTGCCTGAGATCCATACACACTTGATGCAATTGCAACACACCAACTTCTGTGAACAAGCAAAATTTATTGAGCAAAGCACAGTATAAGCTTAGAGCAAGTTAACTCTTTAATATCTGCATGCCAACCTTCAGTGACTGTTCTACCATGACACCCAGGTCTCGTTGCACCTCACCTTTTCCTAAACTGCCACCAGATAATAATCTGCCTTCCTGTATTTGTGACCAAAGTGAATAACCTCACACTTATCTGCATTACATTGCATTTGCAAAGTATTTGCCCCCTCAGCCAGTCTGTCCAAGTCACCATGCAGCCTCTTAGCATCCTCTTCACAGCATACACTGTCACCTACAGATGTGGAGATATGGCATTCAATTCCTTCTTCCAAATCATTAATGTATATTGTGAACAGCTGCGGTCCTAGCACTGAACCCTGAGGCACTCTATTCATCACTGACCTGCCACTCTGAAAAGGAGCTTTGTATTCCAACTCTCTGCTCCTGTCTGATAACCGGTTCTCTATCTATCACCTTTGATACCATGAGCTTTAATTTTGCTTACTAATCTTGTGTGGAACCTTGTGCAAAACCTTTTGCAAGTTCAGATTCACAACATCAACTTATTCACCATTGTCTATTCTACTGGTCACATCTTCAAAACATTCCAGAAAATTTGTCAAGCATGATTTCCCTTTAGTGAATCCATGCCTACTTGGACCAATTCTGTCACCGCTTTCCAAATGCTGTTATTACATCCTTAATGATTATTCCAGCATTTTCCCCACCTCCGATGTCAGGCCAACAGGCCTATAATTGTCCATTCTCCCCCTCCTTTTTTTTTTGAGAGGAGTGGAGTTACATTAGCTACTCTCCAGTCCATTGAAACTCTTCAAGAGTCTACAGAATGCTGAAAGATGTTCACCAATGCATCCGCTATAACTAGGGCAACTTCCTCAAGTACTCTGGGACATAGAGCATCAGGCCTGGGGACTTACCAAGTTTTAATCTCTTCAATTTCCCCAATGCCATTTCCTGATTAATACAGATTTCCTTCAGTTCTTCCTTCATGCTTGATCCTCTGACCCCGAGCATTTCCTGAAGATTGTTTGCGTCCTCCTTTGTGAAGACAGATCCAAAGTATTTGTTTAACTGGTCTGCCATTTGTTGTCCATTATGAATTCACCTAATTTTAACTGCTTGGGACCTACATTTTTCTTCACCAGTC